>NW_018020613.1:0-45393 GCF_002006095.1 Pseudomyrmex gracilis
AAGAAAGAAGAAATATAGGTATAACATTAAGAAGAAACAGTATAAAAATGTTTTTTTTTATTTATAAAAAAACCAAAAAAATGATAACTGGAATAATAATTGTTTTGAATTGAATCCGAAGAAAATGAAAGCGCGCGCGTAGCGCGCGTTGTCTGCTAGTCTCTTCTCTATATTAAAAAAGTCATGTGTACCAATAAGTCAGCGTTTGGAGTCGAATATCTCGCACCCATTGTTGTCTCTTTTCCGCGTTGCCGATTGGTGGGTTGGTTGATCGAGTCAAATCGAATCGGTAATATCGAGAGAATAAATACTAAAAGCGATTTTGAAACAGAGTTCGTCGTATATGTAGAGAAAATTAAAAACGTAACTAAAGTCACGTGACAGGAAAGAGTAGAAAAACAACACGTGATTATTTAAAGTAACGAGATTGAGTAGGGAGACTTTCTGTGGAGTAGGGGAGATGCGCGAAACGGACAAGCTTTTGTTCATCCGGTTTCTCTTCTCAAATTGAACGCAATATAAACGTGGCCATTTATAGCGTGATGGAGCGCGCGCAGCTTCTATAATTTGCCTATCTTGCTTCTTTGTTCTTTCGTGTTGTCATCAAGCATGGCGGCGACAGTGGCAGTGAAGGATGTTAACACTTTTCTCAGTCAGAAGCAAAATGTTGCTGACAAAGACCTCGCCGGAGAATGGGCGCAGCTCGAGGAGCTATACAATAAAAGGTAATTGAAATGCATAATATTTTATATAACGAGGAACGTATTGTGTGAAAAATAACGGACATGTTCCTTGGTCGACCCCGGTGACTTGCAGGCTTTGGCATCAGCTGACGCTCAAATTGGAGACATTCGTAAAACATCCAGTGCTCCAGCAAGGAGATAATCTCGTGCAATTATATACAAACTTTCTGTCAACGTTCGAAAATAAGTAAGTGTTTTGTAGTTTATAAATTTTATATTTTAAATTTATATTTTAAAATATAAAAATATGTGTTTGACTCTTTTTTCTATGTTCTTTGTGTTTATATACCATTTGTGTATTATTTATATCATTCTTGTTTGTTATTACTAATATTAGTATTATTCTCTATAAAGGATAAACCCTCTGTCATTTGTGGAAATATTGGCACATGTGATACAACAGTTTCCAGATAAACAGGAGGCTATTAAATTCTTAGAGAAAACTGAAGCCAAGGTTCAAAGTAATAATGAAGCTGTTGCTCTCTGCAAAGTTCTTAAAGGACAAATATTATTGGATAAATTGAACAATCAGGAACAAGCAAAAAAAATTATAGAAGAAGTGGAAACTATGCTGGATAATGCTGATGGTGTTACAGCAGTTCATGGACGTTTTTATCTTCTAGCCAGCCGGTTGTATAGATTACAGGGCAAACATGCAGAATATTATCGCACAGCATTGAGGTAGTTTTATATGTAATTTGTGGAATATAATGTACAAAAGATTTTTATGTAAAATGTTATAAAAGTTTTTATATACTTACATTTTCAATACATGTTTTCTTTATCTTCAAGATATTTAGGTTGCATTGAACTGAGCAGTTTAAGCAGACAAGATCAGGAACAACACGCTTTTTTCCTTGGACTTGCAGCACTCTTAGGTGAGGGAGTTTACAATCTTGGGGAACTGCTTGCGCATCCGGTCTTAGAATCGTTGAAGGGAACGCCGAATGCCTGGCTCGTCGATTTGCTACAGGCGTTCAACGCCGGCGACATTGTCGCTTTGGAGAGATTAAAACCACAATGGAGTAAAGTGGCCGATTTAGCAGCGCAGGAATTAAAACTGAGGCAGAAGATTTCTCTTTTGTGCCTCATGGAAATGACTTTCAAACGACAAGCTAACAATCGGTGTGTATGTCGCAACTCATAATATTTATTATCTTTGATGCGCAGAATATTGCAAATTATGATCGTCTATGATATTAAATATTGGTAATTCAGCAATTAAATAACTTGTTTCAGACAACTTACATTTGCGGAAATTTCTCAAGAGACGCGCCTGCCTCTCGGCGAAGTGGAGCTATTGGTAATGAAAGCTCTCGCTCAAGGGCTTGTGCGAGGAGCCATAGATCAAGTAGCGGGAACCGTCAATATGACTTGGGTCCAGCCGCGCGTTCTGGATCGCAGTCAGATCGCCGGAATGGTGCAGCGTCTTGATGGATGGTGTAAGGATGTTAGCTCAATGGAAAAACTTTTGGAATCCAGGGCGTCTGAGATTCTTACACTTTGAAAATTTCTTCCGGACCATGCCTCTGACTTATTCGTTTGTTACATCAGCAAAGCTGATTCACGCACTTACACAATTATGAAATTGTCTCTTAATATATGTCGTCAATAAATATGAACGCTTATTTCTTAGATATGTCTTATTTTTTCTAAATTAGAAAGAATCATCCCAAGAACACATCGGTAAGGAAAAAATTGGAAATAACACTGTTCAAAGTAAAAACAAAAACTTAAATATTTTTATTTGAAAATTCGTGAAAATACATTACATATATACGTTCCTCAAGTTTTTGTTAAATCTTTTCTATTTCATTAGATAGAAGACAAAAGAAAGAATAACAAGGTATTAAATAAAGTCATGAAAATTTAAGAGTACATGCTTATTCTATATCACATAGTTGACTTTCCTTTCATTAAAATTTCTTGATGTTTGCATGTATATTACTTTAATGCTCCTACACGAAGAAACAGCAAAATCCCCTTTTGTGAATAATTTTGTTAAATGATTGCTTTTTTCTCTCTCCTCTCTTTCCCTCGCTGCTTATTAAAACTTAATAATATCGTTGGAACATCAAAGAAGTAAAGCTGTCTACTTATGTAGCGAGATATTAGTAAATTGCAAATGCATTTTCTTCCCCCATTTTCACAATGGCGGATCACCTTATTCTTTCAATCTATATCTTTCAATTTTTTGATATTGTGCAAATCTAATGGTCTATAGACTAGAATTTTCTCTTTCAAGTCCATATAGTTCTTTAATCTACAGACAGCGTAATCCTGAAAAATCATCAAAAATTTTAACATTTTCCCAAGTAAACAAAGCTATAGTTTATCTAAGGGTAAGAAAATAATGCAAAACATTACCCAATAACCAAACGGAATTTGTGATAGTTTTGCATTCACGATACTCCAGAGGCCCCAAAATAAGTGACTAGCTAGTGAAAATACCCTCACTTCCATCATGACGCGTTCTTCTTCCGCAGATCCTTCCTTTCCCACCGTTTTCAGGTACGTTCTTATGAAGTCAAGCTGTATCGAAAAAAAAAAACAGTTTTTAAAGATGCGAATTGAAGAGAAGAGATATATAAAGGGTTCAAAAAATTAATAAATTATTGAGATAATAGTCTCTTTTTGACAGCAAAAATTTAAAATTTTTCAAATAACTTCTTTCTTGTTGTTAAGATAAATTCTATAATAAAATAATTTAATGATATTACAATACTATATAATAACTATTTTACTGTCCAATGGATCAAGAGCAATGTCAAATTGTTAGAATAATGTGAACAATTAGACATATATATAAAGTTTGAACATTAACAACTGAGATACACAGAAAAGGAAGAATGTGATAAAAATTTGAAATTATATATAAAATAATATGAAATATGTATATATAACTATACAAAAATAATACGAAATATGTACATATAAATATATCAAGAAGAGTTTTATGTATTTTCTCATTTAAGAACTCAATATTTATCTTGACATATATCGATGGTAAAATAAAAAGAATATGATCTCATGAAAATTATTTACTCCTATCTATGTGTGCAATTAGAAGAGAAATACGTATTTTGTATCATTCTTTTAACAATTATACATATCACTTTTTTAACGATTGTAAATCCCTATAAGTTATTGGCAATAAAAAATGGCCTGTTAAGTTACTTGAGTAGTTTTAGTCTAATTACTGCACGTTCAATTATGCGTACAGGATATCGCGTCGGTTAAAGTGCTCCAATAACGAAGATAACACACTTTTACCGCTTTTTTTCGAAAAAAGTACATTCATAAAGGCAGTACGCAGGCTACGAATTGACTAGTGAGTATACAGGTACTCGAATGTTGTAGAGGAGCGGATTGATGTTGTTCTCAAGACGGTGTCATCAGTGGCACTCTGGCTCCATAAACGTAGAGCATGACCGAGAGTCAGGATCCATCGCACAGACTGTTTTCACATTGATGGCCATTTTTTTCTCTGATTGCAGGCATCAGCCTTGTCTTGGCAGATTTGCGGTCCTGTGAAACTAATATATACACACGCAACGCACGCAAAACCGATATCCTATCTACTGCGTGTTTTGGCATCGAATAACACACTTGCATCCTCATCATCCGCGTGTAACTACTACGTCAGACAATTTTTATCAAACAATATGCACACTATCATAAATGCATTTTAATTAAATTTTTAAATGAAATCTCTTCGAATTAGATCAAATGTTCGATCAATGTTATATATGTATCAAAATATGAGAACAAAGTAAATGAAGTAAATTATTGTTTCCTAATTATATTAGAGAAAATATCTATTTCAGTATCCGAAGATCACAAAGTTCCCTTCGTTACTGATTAATTTCCGTTATCGAGTCAAATATAATTGCCAATTTATCAAACGTCTTTTACTTTTGCGATATATTATCAATGACAATCTAGTTACAAAAAACTTCATGATATGATAACAATGAATAACAAATATTGAACGGGTAATCAGAGGAGATCTTACCGAAAGTGTTTTATTTTCTGTCTTCCCACCCTTTGGTTATTTCAAACTTACCTTCTGCTCCTTTGTAGGACCACTTGCAGGATGTTCGTGAAAGAAAGGATATTCTGGTGTCGTGTAATCGTATTGCCATTCCATGAAATGATTGGCGATATCGAATCCTCGATAATTGTAGGAACAATACTCGAAGTCGATGAGTACCAATTCAGGCTTTCGCGTATTTTGACGCAGAAGTATATTGCCCTCTTGCATGTCGTTGTGGCAAAATGTGACCGGATATTTTTGTTGCGTTACGAATGACCTAAAATACCAGGAAAATTTTTAATTCAGGTAAAAATTTTAGTGCGCGCGTTTTCTCTATAAACTTATTAAACATTTCACCTTACCTAAACCATTTGATTTCACGTTCCAAGTCTATGCGTTTTATTATGCGAATGTTCTCCAGATGCCGAGCATCGATGTCCTCGGTGTTTTCGAGGATGTCTGTCGCCGTGTTAAGCCAATTGTTCATTGTGTCCCATATCCACGAAGGTTCTTTGCTGATTGGTATCTGCATCATGTGTATTTGTCCCATTTTCTGTGCAATGAGCGAACTCAGTATCGGATCTGCCAGTTCTTTCGTGAGCAAAGGCCGGGCAGGAATATACTCTTCTATACGACCACCTGGAAACACTCCATGCAACTTAGGACCCAATCTCCTTTCCGAAAGTAACGTGAATATAACAGATTCTGTAATCAACCCCTCCAAGGCTCTCTCTCCGTGTATCTGCCCATATAGACGTATCAGAACCTGACGAGGTTCTCCTCTAATTGGAACTGCTCCTTCCGGAAGCTCAACGTTGTATAACCAGTTACTAAGACCACCACTAAAAATATTTCTTGTTGTTTGATCATCATTCTGCTAATTTTTGTACGATGTTTATATGTGTTCTTGCAATTTTACAGACCTAATACGTTTCAGTACAATATTTTCTGCTGTAACGTGCTTCCAAACACCATGCAAGTAATCTCGACAAATCCTTGCGGCAGTTTCTCTCATTTCCGGACTTTTTTCTGACATCTGGATATAAGAAACATTAATTGTAAAAACTTTAACACATTATATATATATATATATATATATATATATAATATTTTATCGGATTTCTTCGTTCTCTCTCCTTAAAATAACGAAGATATAAAATTATTTCTTACCAATTAGTAGTAAACCATTTAATCGCTAAATAATCGAGATATCTTTATAAATAAACAATAAGATATGTAAAATGTGTACGATTCCTAAAATTTCTTATTTGTTCTCACGTACAAGTAAATGTTCGATAATTATCAGAAACGAATTAACAGACAAATATTGTATCAAAAGTGATTGATGAAAAAATCGAAATGTCATATACCGTCTGCGAGGAAATCGCATGCGTCATATCACATGTTACCAGCCCTGTGCATACAAAATGCACACTTTGTTAAATTTAGAACTTAACGCGATAGGGTAGATTTTCCGGGACCCTAGAAATTCTCTATCGAGCAGCCAGTCAGTACACAACAAAAATAAGAATTTCTGGAAATTCCAGAAACGTTAATTCGAATGAAGTGCTTTGTTTATCACAGTCTAAAATTAAATGTAACTTCATGGTATGTAAAGATATTATTGACACTGATGAGTATAAAAATTTCTTACTTTTCAAACGCCTTTGCTTTTTGGCTTTTTAGTTATTTTTTATACTAAACGAAGACTTTTAATTTTAAATCCGTATTCTTATTTACCAATATACATATAATTCTAAATTTTAATTAAAACAGTAAGGAAGACGATAAAGTTTAAGAAAAAAATTTTTTAATTGTTTCATAAATCGGAATCAAATTTTTTTTCTTACAGAAAAATCTATCAAAGAATTGCTCCTTCTAAGGATTTTTAAATTTTTGGTTGTGATAAAATACAAGAACCAAGACTTTTCGGGTGACGTTTTTATTCCTGAAAAAACACGATTTACATTTTAAGAGTAAATAAAAAAAATGAACTCAAGAATATATTTTATCTTATATATATGAATAAAAAACATTTATTTTTTATATATATGTGTGTATGTACTCTTAAATATGTACATCTGTAGATAAAAAGAAAATACAATTTTACTCTGTATATCATGTACATTCGCGTAATGCGCATTTTGCCACTAAATTAATTTCCTCCAACGCAGTTATCACACGCGCGCGCGCACGCGCACACAAACACGCATATAAATTCTTCCAGGAATTAGAAACCGCAATCTATGAGTACATATATAGAAGTTGCAGCTTATTTATGACCTTGATCTCGTGCACAATGCGAAAACAGAAATGTGCGGCAGTGATATTCGGATAATGGAATCTTTGGTAATATATGCGATGACTAAGTTACAGATAAGCAATAACTAAGGTACAGATAAGCAATAAAAGCAATTAAAAGTTTTCTTCTTATCAGAAAGAACGTACATAGTTTTTAATAGTATTTAATATTAAGTGACTATCACTCGTTAATTTGTAAAATATCTAGAGTAGAAATAAAATACAAAATAGAAAGAATAAAAAAATAAAACTCAAAATAAAGTTTATAACATACTCTAGCAAAATTCTAACAGAATAAAAAATAGCATCGAATAAACAACTTTAATCGATAATCTCCCTTATGTAAACAGCAATATTGAATATATTAAATATAGCAAAAAAACACGCTGGGGACGCGCGTGTTTATCTACCTCGCACGTTTCCCTTTGCTTTACATCACGCGTTATCAACGCACGTTCGATACTGTTTCCATGCAGTTAATGAAAAAGTTCAAAACAAATAAGTGCAAGATAAATACCTTTCGTTCAACTCCCATGTTGAAGGCTTGTATCAGTGACGTTGGATGCACAGTTGAGACTCGATTGAAACTGTAGATTACCTTAACGCTTGTTAAAACAAGAGTTGATGATGAATCAAGACGATTCCTCTACTATATATAATCAATTCCCCCCTAAAAAGTCTCGTGATGTAGCACACGCACCTCGTGCTAATTATTACCGGCGCGATCGCGTCGCCACTTGGAGCAATTCCGTCTTGAGATGCAAGAGAGCGCGATGATATATTCAATACGTGTATCTATATACGTTGTCCTTCGCGAATTCTGAGGAGAAAAACAAGATCAAGGATAAGAAACAAAGACGCAATATTCGTCATATAAATCTCGCGGTCTGGAACTTCACATAAACGGCACTTTGTGACAATAAGTTTTTTTTCTATCACACAGTGAAAGTCAGAATATTTCACCAAATTACTACATCAAGATGTATATGTATACACAAAACGATGTGCAAAATGATGTGTAAAAAAGAAAGAAGTTACTGCAGCGAAGTTACTAAGTTCACGTACTTTTCTATTCAAAAGAACTTCCCTCAAAATGACGCAGTATTGTCTGACTGGAGGTAACCCGAGTAACTCGCTTTTGTTGCGCTTGTTGTTTTAAAGAGCCAATAGAGAAGCACTCGAGTGTGGTCCACTTGCCAATGAAGGATCGTTATCCGTGCACTCGGATATCTGAGAATAAAAGCATTGTTTATCGTGTTTATCGCGCATGCTTATCGTGCTTATCACGCGTTATATATCTACATCATAAATATGTGCAATTATACAAATATGTATTATATATAATCTAATATACTGCATGTACATGGGAACGAGTATGTAAAAAAATACAGAGAGTAGCTATTGGCTGAAAAGACAATCGGAAAGTATCTACAATTATATGCTCGAATTCCGCATAAAAATCATAATTGTGTGAAACACAAAACAAGTCGAAAGCAGTAGAAAGATATATCACATGCCGTGTCTTGTAAACCTTGATTATATTTAATTTGATGTTGCCTTAATAGACCATCAATATCCACAGTCTACTACCAATTTTCTAAAACTTGATTGGCTCATTCGTGGCATTTAATAAATACTCGATAGAGTTGCAGTCATTAGCAGTGAATAAAGCGACATCTTGTAACAGTGAAACAAAATGAGAGAACCACAGTATTCTGAAATTCCCTATATTCAATAACCAATCAAGGTTAATTGCATATATCATGAAAACGAAGAGATAAAGATTATAAATATGATATATTTTAAAACCAAGAGATAAAAATGATAAATGTGAGCAATTTTACTAGCTTTGAGATTGTAGATATTCAAGGGAATTTGCACTTTTTTTTGCAATTTTCCTCATTTTATATATAAAAAATTAATACACACGTGAAATTAATATAAAAATATAAAAAGAATATGATGAAAACACTTTTTTGATCAAATAAAATGTCTGTGTACATTTGTGTTAAAAAGCTTAATCATTTGCGGTGAGCTCGGCTAACTCTGATTAATTTAATCGGTTGAATAACTCGCGCGGAATTGGTCAAACATATCTCACACATGATAAATTGGTCAATTCCGCGAGTTAATCAACTTGATAGAATTAATCAGGGATGATCGAACACATCCATAATACATCTTTTAATAAAATTAATAAAATTAAAGCTCTATGTTTGTTTTTTAATTTGCTTATTTTTTTATGAATTTGTTTAAAAAGTAGAAAAATACTACCGAAAATATCGATAATGAGATGTGTTCACATCGGGGAATCCGATTGATGTCCTCGCGGCTAAAATAGCGTAGTATATACGTGAAGCCACAGGAATTCCGGTGAGGGAAGTCGTTTTGAACGGAAGTGGCGCTAAAAAATGATAAAGGATGTTCTCGGTGATAACGTTACGAATATATATAAAGCAGCCGCTGTATTGTAAAGAAATTCTTTTTCAAGTAAAACTTTTACGACAATCATGAAAGTACTACTCGCTGTTTTCGCCATCTTCGCTGTGCTGGCTTACGCGTCCGCTAACGCAGTTGGTACTTACGACGGGCCAATTTACGAACTAAGTGAGTTTATTACTTTTAATGTTAAAAACTGATTGAAAAAATAACGTGAAAAATGATTTAAAATATACGAGATGGAACTTTCATTTCTCATTTCTTGCAAACAAACAAATTGACCGAAGAAATCGCGTTATAACGGAAGAATTCTTCTGGTTTAGAACCTATCGAAGAACCGGCAAATGATGTAGTTGACGAAGATGCAACAAATTCACCTGTTCGACAGGCACGTCTGACCTGCGATGTTTTTTCCTGGCAATCCAAGTGGCTTTCCATCAATCACAGTGCATGTGCCATGAAATGCTTGTTCCAGGGTCGTCGGGGCGGTCGCTGTCGCGACGGCGTCTGCGTTTGCCGTTAAATATCAATCCACGCACCTTCGCTCGAATTCCGGGTAATCCCGAAATGAATCTCGTATCCCCCGATGTTTATTACTATTTTACAACTCGTTCTCTGGACATGTAGATATTATTAAAACTAAATATTAAAACTTGTAACAGTTTATACAAATATTTTAAATGTATATGTGTATTATTAAATATAATCCAATTATGTTTATGCAATGTATATTAAGTTTATTCTTTTAACTTGCTTCTCTCTTCCATGAAGAAATGCTCATAGATTATCCCATCCTACCTATTTTTGTATACAATTATAATACAATTATATAGTCATCTTTTATAAAATGTATACATTTAATAAGATGATTATCAAATAATATATATAAGTAAAGAGTCTTTTAATAAAAATGTTTCTATTTTATATTTTAATTACACACTTAATAAAGAAATGTTATTAAAAGATACATATGTTTTGTATATTTAATGTGAAATTCTTAAAATAAAAAATATTAATAATGATTAAAAAATAGTATTGTTTTATTTAAAATAAAAAACATATATAAAAATATAGTAAAATATAAAATTAATCAGAAATCGAACACGTCCATGATATATCTTGTAACAAGATTAAAACGTCTTTATGTGTCTGTTTTAATTTGCTTCTTTGTATAGATTTGTATAAAAACTAGAAAAATATTTCTAGTCATCTAGACCGAATAAGTTTTCGAAGGTTTAAAAAATCTCGGTCGTATCTCGGACGAAATATCGCGACATGGACATACATCCTGTAACTTATCACATTTGTATGATCACCTAAATGATAAAACCACGTTTGGTTGATCTTTATCATCGCTCTTTTCTTCAGTTAATGTAATATAAGCGGAAATCGATGATAGAACGTGTAGTTTATATCCTTGCAGATAGGACTTGCGTGAAGCCACAAGAATTCCGGGACATGGTAAGTCGTTTTAAACGGAAGTAGCGGTAAAAAAGATAAACAAAAAAGGATGTTCCCGGCGATAACATTGCGAATATATAAAGCGGCGTGTCATTAAAAGAATCCAGTCAAAACCGAATGCATAAAGTTTTTGTAAGCAATCATGAAACCACTCGCTGTTTTTGTCATCTTCGCCGTGTTGGCTTATGCGTCCGCTGACACAATAAACGGACCAACTATCTATGATGGACCAACTTACGAACTAAGTGAGTCTCTTATTTTTAATGTTAAAAAATTTATAATGATTAAAAACATAAAAACGTAAAAATGATATAAAATATACGGGATGAAATTCTAATTTCTCATTTCTTGCAAAACAAATAATCGAAGAAATCGCGTTATAAGAGAGTAACTCTTCTGTTTTTAGAACCTATCGAAGAACCGGCAAATGATGGTAACGAAGATGCGACAAACTCACCCGTTCGGCAAGCACGCGTGACCTGCGATCTTCTGTCCTGGCAATCCCAGTGGCTCTCCATTAATCACAGTGCATGCGCCGCGAAATGCTTGGCCCAGCGTCGTCGGGGCGGTCGCTGTCGCGACGGCATCTGCATTTGTCGTTAAATATCATCCTACGTCACGTTCGGAAACAGCACTCGTGTACACACGAGCGTCATTCTATCTTTGTTTTATATATAATGAGTAATAAAGATAAAATATACACTAGTGATGTTTCCGAACGCAGCTCTATTGACCTCGACTCGAATTCCGGGTAATTCCAAAATGATACTCATATCCCGCGATGTTTATTAATGTGTTACGACATTCTGGTCATAGATATTAAAAAATTAAATATTAAAACCTTGTCATATTTTATACGCAAATATTTTAAATGTATGTTTGTATGTTATTAAATATAATCTAATCATGTAAATGCACTGCATATTAAATTACTTGTTTCTCTTTCTCTCTCTCTCTCTCTCTCTCTCTCTCTCTCTCTCTCTCATAAAAATATGCCCACAGATTATTTTATCCTATTTATACAAATTATAATTCTATGTTATATATCTTTTATGTATATCCAAATATTAATTCTTATCAAACAATTACAAATAATCATTATTTATCATGGAGCTATAATTGACAAAATTAATTTGTATTATTTTTGAGTGATAAAAAAAATAAATTTTTTCAATTAATAAAGTTACTTTTAAATTAATTTTGAAACTAATTTACCAGTAATAAGAATAATCTGTAAAAAATGTAATAAAATTGTTAAAAAACCACTTAATATATGTGTATTTCTTCTGTTATTTTGTGTAAAAACAAAAGCTAATTTATGTACCGTTTTTTCATATTTTACTAATCTTTGTGTTGCATCATGAGAGATGCTATTTTTGTGAATAATACTCGAACTGTTATTGTATATAAAATAGCAGTTCAAGAAATTGTATAAATAATTACAAGAACACCTGTTGTCCCAGCTGAGCGATGATTGTTTAACGATCATCATGTCAAAACATATTTTCAAAAACTCTTTTCATCCGGCGGATCCACCGCAAGGCATGACAAACTACGATTTAGGTGCGTTAACGAAGGATCAGAAAGAAAGTTTGAACGAAATGAAAATGAGTATTCGAAGAGAAAACGAAATTTACCTCAAAAATCATCCGGAAGTCAAAGGTTTGATTATTATTTTTCTGAGGTAAGTGGAACACAAGCGCTTTAGTATATTGAAAGTGTTCAAAATTAATGATTCACGTTCATTAAAATTCGTTCTTGCAGACACGTTTTATTGAAGCGGCCGCTCATTAATATTCCCGAGGTCGTGAGTGAATTTTTCAACCGATCACGTCGTGAAATTGTTGACGATCTGTCGGATTATATGTCGTCCATCGATGAATAAAACAGTCTGTTCTGGTATGGAAAACAATAAGAAGTTTTTATAATAAATACATGTATAACTAATGTAATAAGATCTCTTTCTGACCAACTTTCTTTCTTTATCGTGCATCAGTGCACATGGACTTTCGCTTGTCCAATCGACACAAATCGACAGTTCCGGTGCAGTTTAGTGCAACTCCGATGCAGAGAAAAAAAACCAAACCTATACACTGAACTGCGTTCAAAAATTCTAATCGTCGGGTAAAGTACGGTTTTGATCGACCAATCAGAATATACAGAAACATTTGCTCTTACGGTTCTGGTTGGTTGGTCAGTCAAATGCAAGTTCTATCCGACAGATAGTGCTTTGAAACGCAGCCCATAGAGAGAGACATATGTATACGCATATGTCACCCGTGGTGTCCACGTAGTACTCATACATGCGCGCATATAACCGTGTACATGTGTCGCATCCATCCCGGAAAAAATAGACACGCGATGGAAAGCGTAAATATTTACATCTTTTGAATGGTCGTCGGCGTAATTTTTTTTTATTTGTAAATCATGATTGACGGCAACATCTCGATGGAGGAGGACACGGAATTACGGGACTTGGTGGTGCAGACTCTGGAGAATAACGGCGTCCTTGCGAAAATACGGGTATGTTCCGGGAGTGGGGAAAAAAAAGATGTGATCGCGAGAAAAATGCGGGTTCCTTTAGGTTAGACGCGTTTTCAATAGGAGAAAATAAACGGATGAAGAACGCGAACGCTGTCACACACAAAAAACGTTTCCCTCGTCTTCGTCGCGTGTAATCGAGACTTTTCTTGCGATGTTCACAGGCGGAACTCAGAGCGAGTGTGTTCCTGGCGCTGGAAGAACAGGATTCGGTGATGGTAAGGTCTTGTTTGAGCGTACTACGGTTAAACGTAAAAAAAAAAAGCTTTTTGTTTACAATGTGTTTTTATTTGAGTGATCTTAACAACTTTTTATACTTAGAATGAAAAACATCCAATATTGTTTGTTCTTCCTTATATCTGTATACACGTGTGTGCTAACATGTTTGTTTATAAAATGTGTAAAAGGTTTGAAATAAATTTTAGAATCCTGAACCACTTCTTAACAAAACTGTAAAGCAGTACCTGTCTAATTCAGAAGGAAAATTACTGTTTTCCTTGGTTAGAGAATTCCTAGAATATTTTGGACTTGACTATACAATATCTGTGTATGATCCTGAGACATACTTTGGAAAAGAGTACAACTATGTAGGGAGAAATAAATTGTGCGAAGAATTAGGTATTGATTCAACTGAGCCATTGCTAGGAGAAATCCTGAAGAATAGTGGTGCTTTTAATTTACAAAAGGTATTTTCTTTTGATTTCAGGTGATTATTAATATAATGCATAAGATGTTTCAACACATAAGTTAATTGAACATGTTTCTTACAGAATAAAAGTAGCAACAGACACAACGAGACAGAAGAAGAAGTTTCCACAAATTTCGCAAATGCAACATTTGAGGTGTCCGTTCCTAAGATAGTTCATAACGAATCCGTGTCGTCGCTGAACGACAATGACTTCTCTGAAAAGTTGGAGAGCATTTCCGAGCACAGTCCAAAAGTTCCAATAAATGTGACAATAACAGACAAAAAGTGTAAAGATCCGCAGCTTTATAACATTTTAACGGAAACGTTGGATCATCACGAACACGAATCCAGAGAGAGTACAACAGACATTGAGGGAATTAAAGATGATAGGAATAACGCGCATTCTGACAGCAGCACCGAAAATTCACCGGGCTCGTGTGCGACGATGAACAATCTGGTAGAGAAGATCGATACTGTGTGTAATCCAACGGGTCCACTGAACAAATCCGAGTCCTTAATTAAGTTCGACGACTCCGTGTCGCTCGACACACAAACAAATCAAAATGAAAATATAATTAAGCAGAACAGTATAAATAGTTCCGATTTAAGTGTAGAGAATAATGTACAAAGTAAAAGACCGGTTAACACGGGAAACAATCTTGGTAAAACCATATATTTTGACGAGATTATTGTTGGCGGTGAGCGAAAGAACGTTAGTACAATCAATAGAGCCGAATCGTTTTTGGAAAGTTTGCCTGCCATAAATCAGAAAGCCAATTCTATATTCGGCGATCTGCCCCCGTTGAATGGCAAAAAAGCTAACATCAACGATCTGAAGGAATTAATGGATATTGGCCTTGGTGAGTTTCATACAAGTGTGTATAGGCGGTAAAAACAATTTGCGGAGGTATTAAAATTTATGTTTTTGCGTATGTACGCACACACAGGCACAGACAGTATAGACAACTACGAAGAGGACTTTGTGTCGTCTGCATCCGGTAGTGCGAATGAACAAAGTCCTTTCAAGGAACCGAGTAAGATGGACAGTCCTTTCAAATCGCAAACGAAGAAAGAGGAGAAACCACCGAGTGCTCGTACTGAGGATCTGAGCGAAGAGATCGAAGAAGAAGACGAGATCTTGAGTAGTACTTCCTGCGTAAGTAAACTGAATTTGAATTAGCGCAGAACCGGCGCGGCATTGTTATAAACTAACATATGATTACATATTATTGTTACTACTAATATAATTGTACACATATATTTTTTTCCCGTAATTTTTCTATATATACATAGAATCGTTATAATTTTAGCACGAAGATACGAATACGGATAAGAATATATCAAACTTTGCGACGGGTATTACCGCGGATTATACATAGAGGAGATATAATTTTCAATCATGTTACTTATAAGTCCTGTGTAAAAGAGAGTTTTTTGAGAGTTGTTTCTTTCGTATATATAATATCGACAAGTTCGTCGTCGGAGCGTCACGGGTGTGTCTGTTAATTGACTGCCGTGAGAAAATTCAGGAAAACTCACAGAATTGAACTTATAGTTTCTAATAAAGGCACTGCCAAGCTATGGCTCAATACTTATAAGTTGCGCTGTAAACGTAGAAGGGAAATGTCTGATGCGTATTTTCAGAGAAGTGACGTATTTTTGTATACGGTTTGTAAAAAAACAGCAATACGCTACACAAAACTATAACAGTTCGCAATTACAATACGTACAGAGTAGAACAAAGATATTAGCAGTTCCTGAAAAATAGATTTTTTCTAACAAATATCACATAATTAAGAGACAAAGAAACAGTATAACTAATTCACTTTATTAATGAACGTGTAAAATATATTTTTACGATTTATTATTGTGCGTAGGAAAGTGAAAAACCATGTGTGTTAATTACAATAACAAAAACGAAACAAAAAACAATAAAGTAAATTACGTATATTACTTGTAAAATTTATTATATTTTGGAGTTTCGCGTATTTTAATGGAATTTTAATAACGATGAATTGAACGGATAAATCGTTTGATTTGTTTTTTTATACATTTGACTTCAGACAGACTGCCTTCTACGTTATTATGTAAAAGTATGCCTAGTATTATTACTCATACAAGCAAATTACAGGAATGTTACAATGGTAACTTTAATATTAGAGAGGAGTTGTGAAAAACACGAGTTACTACTTATTATTGAGTAACTTGATTTCTCTCTTCCACCTTTTTTTAAGAAAAAAAATCTTTCTCTATACTAGTGTTTGTGTTTACTTTAAAATATCTCTTTGCTTTTAATTTTACGACTGAACATTTCTATTACCTCATTTATATACATGTATAAAGTTACTCTGGTACATAATATTGTAACAATTATTAAAAAAATGTATACATTATATCAGGAGAAATCACATCCGTCTAAACAAAAAAAAAAAAAACAAAAAATGGATTGCCTAAAAAGAATCCATCAAATTATTCTTTCGAATATAATGGTGCTAAATGTTTAAAACTGAAGTTATTTATGAGAGTTGACGTTATCTAAGAAAGAAAAAAACAAAAAGAAATTAGGTGCTTAATATATATTTTCTTGCATCTGTATATTTCGCAGAAAGTTTATTAACGAAAACCGCGTAGACTAGGGTACTAATTTTTTAGGTAATCCGATTCAATCGAAAAGAAAACAAACAAAAAAACACATTTTAACGTTGACATATAAATCTGTCCATGTAAGATGCAATAACTAAGTACAACTCTGAAATGGATCAACTAAATGCTTGACAAATCAAAATCTTTTTTATATAAAAAACGCGTAGTCAACCATCTCTCTTTATCAAAGAAATTTTCATTGACGGCTGGACTACTTTGTATTACCGATAACTAATATATATGTAATTATTAATTAGAAATGTCCGGTTTGAACAAAGAAATTCCGTCACTAGATAACGCAATTGTTTGTCGAAGATCAAATATATAATATTTATCACGTACAAATTTATTAGATGTTGAATGAAATTGAATAAGAAAAACAAAAACGTCTCAGAAATACTTAAATATATGTTTGCAGCATAGTTTTTTTTTTTATATATATACTTAAAAACATGTATTCTTAGTGTATTTTTAATTTTTCTTAAAACTTGTATGTAAAGTACGAAATCGCACTCGCACAGCGTTACATGTTGCAAGGCAAATTTATTTTTCGCGAGATAGCAACACACTACATATATATTTATATACAAGTGACGAAATCTCTCAGTTCGAACTTCTGTATGTATCCCACTACGTATATTTATAAAGAAAACAAAACAGGTGTGTTCCTGGCCAATCAGCGTGGTTACATTCTATTATCGATACAGTAATTTTACGAACAACGGGATTCAGGACTGCATTCGAACATTCCTACGCTCTATAGAATCTTAGAAGATTGCACATTCCATTGTTAATAAGAATTATATAGTTGTAACTTTCGTTGCTTTGTTACCATTAGCAAGCACGTTTGCAGTATAAGTATTTCTCATTAATAGACCGTAAGAGAAACAGTTTAAGGAGCATTTTGTAGTTTATACTTCAAGAAACTTTTATTTACATTTTCGGAGCAGCAGGAAGTTTTTAGCAGGAATAATTGTATGATGTGGGCAATTTTAGGTAAACGAAAAAATTTCATCTATCTGTATATAGACCAAACGTTACACATGCTTATGCATAAATTTTTCTCCTTTTTTTATATAAAGAATTTATCTCTTTAAACATCATATTGCGGTTGTTACTAAATATGATATACAAACACAGTGGTAAGATGCATGTTTCATGAAGTAACGAACTTAAAGTTTTTTCAGGCTAGTTAGCTGTTTTATAGATATTCATAATCCACATAAAACACATACATATATATATATATATATACACACACACAGAGTTTAAAATTTCACAGAACAAAGCACCAATAATATCCTACTTTACAGTACTTCTCGTATGGTTGCGGATAATGATTTTGTAACCACGTTGAAACATTGGTAGCTATAAATTGTGCCTTTTAGTACATATGAAATAATTATAGAAGATGCACAAATAAAAATACTGTGGAATTGTGGATTTTATGGATCATCTGTTATTTATGATTTTCAAGTATGATGTAATATGCATTTTCACATGTATATGTTATTTATTTTATAAAGATTTTTCTCTTTTGCAAGTGTTGCCTACTCTTTTAGCATCATATCCCTGTACAAATGTTATTTATTCCAGTATAGACTTTATGATTTTAAATAATTGTGTATATAATAAAATATATATAATATGTACATATTTATATATTTTTTATATATGTAAAATTAAACGGCGCTCTAAATATAATCAAGCTTCATTTTAATATTCAACATTATACATATATTTTAAATGTATCATACAGTAGTTATCACATGATTTTGTTAAGTATTAAAGTAAAAATACTGTACAGAAGTTTATTCCACTTGAAATGATTTGTGTTTCATGTTTTATATGATAAAACTGCATTTGTACAACTAATGAACACTATAGGAATCTGTGCTATTAAATTACAATGTGTGAGAATAACAAATATAACAATATATTTCCATGAACTTCAGTATTTACATTCTGTTACGTTCTCTTTGGAGTCTCTCACTGTATGTTTTGGATACAAGATTGAAGGAGTCCATGTATCGATCCATGCACATGGCTATGCATTTCTGTAAGCAAAATCTTGATCAGATCATAGTTAAATTTATCAAAATATAAACGACAGATCAGTGACATTAAAGTGAGCTAACAAGAAGTAGGCAGAAAGCAAGCTTTTTTCTCCAATGTAACAAAGTTAATCTGAAGATTTGAAAATTTTTAAATTTACAATTCAAAGTACTTTATCATAAAATAACTAGAGGTTACATTACACTTGATGTAACAACACTTGCCTGTTCAGAACTGTCCAGTGAGGTGCCTGGCTTGCCTATGCACTTTTTGAAGCATTTTTCCGTCATTTTCTGTAAATACGCATAAAAAACATGAACATTCAGTCAGCCGGGGCCAATAATAGTGCACATATCGGGTACCGTAAGCAGTTCCTGAGCATTGGCCACGGCTATCTGTTGTTTCACTTGCTGCATCAGCTCGTCCCGCTGCGAACCGCTCAAATTTCCCGTCCCTAACGCGTCCATTTTAAAAATTCAAGACTATATAATTGCAACGACAGAAGCAGAATTCTTGCATCAACCTCCGTTCGCCAGTGAAACTGCACGGCCATCAATCGCGTTCAACCGCGTTTAACCTCGCAACTTGAACTTCTACTCTACCGGTCACGCAATTGAGACACGTGAAGTTTGATGCGGTTCGAAGCGAGAAGTGGAACGTACGAACGCGTTCGACCAATCGATCAAGGTCCCCTGAAACATTTATAGGATTATGTTACGTGAACCTATAAATTTTCAGTACTGCCAGTAATAAAACAGGGTCCGATTGGTCATAATCAATTCATAAGAAACTATCATCATTTCATAAGAAACTATACCAAATTTCGTTTTATTTCGCGCATGTGCAGTTCAATGTTCGACGGACTGACGTCAAACTGCATCAAACATGACGTTGCATTATAGGCAAATAGGATTCTACCTGCGCAGGAGACAAAGAGAGAAACTTCCTCTATGTTTGCCTCTTTGTTCGTTCTGCCAAAGCATGCATGCTGGATCTAAGTATATACTTAGGTCTATGGTCTTCTCTCTGCTGCGACCAATCAACTGCCACACAAATGTTACAAAGCATCATTTTATCTTTACTCCTGCTTGCAATTGGCTGCTTGCATTTAATGTAAGACGATCTTGAAATTCGAATTTGTGTGATTTTAGATACCAGCGGATTTTACACACATCGTTTTCCCGATAAGAGATTTTAGGTAGTAAAAACAAGATAGAAAACCGCAAGTATTGGACATTACAAGTATCTGTACATAGATATTAAAATATATCTGAGCAAAAGCGCAAATAAAATAAGTGATAAAAAATTGCAGGTTTATTTGTCTTATTAGAATCGATATCGAACGCGCAAGAAAGAAAAATGGCAAAAAGCAAGTTGAAAAATCAAACTGAAACACTAACTAAAAGAACAACGGTAAATATTCGCAATACGTCTGGTACGATGCGTTTTCTCATTGATATGATTTCCATTTTAGTTTGTTTTTAAACGTTACAGAAATGCAAAGTTTCGGAAAATCAGATTCGCAAAAGAGAGAGACAGAAGATTCTCCGTGCGTTGCAACAAGCAATAATACCGCATAAAAATACGTGTAAAATAAACAACGATACAAATTCAAGTGAGTTTAGAAAAAAAAAAAACAAAGTTTTTCTCTATTATGAAATATGTACGCGTCGTTAATTCGTTTAAAAAATTATAGAAAAATATTAATATACATGTTTATTGTGTAGATCGCACGGCGCGTCATGCTGAAAACGAAGAACACGCGTTCGCGAACACTGATTGCGTCCAATCGAACGCGAACGAGAATCGCGACGAGAACGTTGCATACAACAACAAGTGTTACCGTTGCGTGCATTTCTTAGAAACACCGCGGAATCTGTTCGAGTCATTTCGCGAGAACGCGTCCGATTTTGTAAATCGGTGCGAGTCCGAATTGAGTTTCGTTCAAGCTATAGTTCTATTAAAATCCGCCGCCTCTTGCACGTCTGCGATATCCGTCGAACGATTGCAAGAGATATTAAGAAAATGCTGTACGCGCGATAATCACACCGAAGATGAACGTATCAAGACTGACGTTCGCAACGAACGACCGAAATCTCCTGTACGCGAAGATCTTTCAAAAGACAAGAATACTCCTAACGCGTCAGATTTTTTGAACATATCCGGTCTGTCGGGTATCACACCTACGAATTCACAGAAGACGTTGGAATTCGCGACGTACAATTCAAAAGAAGATACGGAATTTTTGACGCAGCAAAGATGGAACGGCTATGCCTCAGAGAGAGTCGAAAAAGGAGATTTTTCAACAAAATCCCGCGTGATTTCAGAAACTAATACAAGTCCCGATATATTCGAGAGCGCCGATGCGCTCGCAAGCCCCGATATGTTTGAAAGTCCGGCTAACGGATGCGATTTAAGTGACAAATCTCCGTCTGACAAAAGTCTCGTTATAACCGAACCTGCTGCATCTCTAAATATCGATACATCGTTCTGGAAGCAACAGAACGGTAATTTCGATCTTACTCCAACGTCGAACGCTTCTGTAATTTTTTCGCTTTCGAACGTCTACGACGACTTGGAATTTCGAAACTCGGGAAACGATAGCGCGTACAGTACATCGAATATACTCCAAACTCAAGTACATCGCAGTTCTCTGATTTTCTCGAAGACATTTTGGGAGAGGAGTAACAACAGCAACGTTAAAACCGATCAAATTCAAATGGCAGATACTTTGAACGAGAATGGTTCATGTCTTGAGTTCAAAGACACGCAGAAGGATACGCATACGGGTGCGGTCGACACACTTGACGTTGCAGCAACAAACAGGAAGCGCGTAATAAAAAACAAGCACATCAATAGCGAACATAGCTACAACTTGCGAGTGCGCAAAACAAAAATCTGTACGTCTTGTGTAGAACAAAATTCGAAAATTGAGTCTTGTAAGAAAAAGAAAATTTCGAAAAAAGAAAAGAAGGAAGAGGAAAACGAGGAAAAGCAAACAATTTCTACCAACTGGCTGAACTTCACGTTGGAATCGCTGAACGCGTTGGATCGCGTGCTCTTTGAATCGCTCGATGTGATTCTCTCGACGCTTCGCAACGAAAGAACGGCGGAGGAATACGCAACGCGGAGACGCTGGAAAGATACGTTGGAAAGAGAAGCCGTGACCGCGGTGCTGAATATATCCGACATTTTCAGAACGGAAAAGAAGCCAGACGTATGCGGAAAGAAAATCGTAACATCAATAATAAAAACTGTGGACGAAATGGTTACGCACGTGCAGCAAAATAAGGTACGTATATTGAGGTTCTTTTCAAAAGATAAATAGTTCCCACAAGGAACAAGATGACGTTATAAGAATCTTGCTATAAATTAAACTTTACGTTAATTTTAATTAACGTTAATTTCATGTGTTACATCAATACACATAATTTCAAATATTATAAGCAATATTTTTATTTTCTTTTAAGACATCCACGTGGATATATCGTATACAAATAATTCTGGAACTGTGTAACTCGTTACCGATATGCGTCAAGGTGATCGATCACTTGATAACGAAATTGACATGGTTTCAATCTATGCGCGGCACATCGGAAATTGATCAAAATACGCATACGATGAGAAATAAGTTGCGTCTCGTGCTGTACGCGCTGGACGTTGCTCTGCAGAAATATCGCACGATTATACCGAGCATTGAAAAATCTCGATCCGCGAGAAACGCGATATCTCACGTCGCGGATCTCTGGAAACTGCGCTACGTGGAAAAGGAGCTTGAAAACGCTGAGTTGAATCTCAACGTTGTCGAGAAACAATGGTCGAACGCTCTGAAAGATTTTGCAGAAGCGTTGCGAAATCGCCTTATTTTGGAGCAAGCGTATTCGTTGTGTTCGCCGACAATTTCTATTCTCACTCGCTATTTTGCGCATTAACACTTTTAATATAATTCATAATCTTTTTTAATATTTATAAAATAACAAAAAATTATCATTTTGATATAATTTTATATATTGAAGTTGTATTGTACTTTCGATTACAAATGTTTTTCTTTACTATCTTAGAAAAGAGCTACGAGCGGTGAAATAGATTAACATCAAAGTAAACATTACATTGGTTTCGCGATGCAAAGTAGATCCACTGTTGTTTGAAGAATCGGATGGTTTGCTTTCTTCTGATTGAGTTTCTGTTTGAATTGCAGCTTCGACGAACCATCCGCACAGAGAATGCGGATTTTCTGGTATAGTGGCAAAAGTATTGTGTATCAAAGTTTGCAATGGACATATTTCTGTGCGATGACAGTTTGGCAGTAACAGAGAAATTGTTGTACCGTCAACGCCGGTGTAATAGTTAGTCTAAAACAATTGCGGTATTTGTAAAATTTAATTTTAGAAGAAACGTACGATGTTCTAAACGTAATGTATCAAATATATATAATTACAAGTTGCTTAAAAAAAAGAAATAAAATAACACTATAACAGACAGAAAATATAAAACGAGATTTACTTTCATTCCATAAGCGCCTGTGTCGTTGTCGAGATGTAGCTCGAAGATTAACGCAGCTGCCTCTTCGGGTATGTGAGGCGACCAGAAATCGAGATTTTTCAAAACTCCGACGATATTTCTCGCGTCACCGCTATACAGCATCATCTTTCGTTCCCTCGATATATCGCCCCTTTCATACTTCAACGAATTGCCGATAATTTCGGCTAAGAGAGTCCCGCCGTTCAGCTGCCGCTGCAAAGGAGTTGCCGAAAGAAGATCGTATTCCAGCAAGGTGACGTTGGACATTGTACCGTCGGGAAACACGTCGTTTGCCCAATGAGGTAATATCTTCTTTCGATCAGCCTGATCAAATATAATGGATTATTACTCGGAGAGAGAGAGAAAAAATACTATACATATATTTTTTAATATAACAGAATGATTTCCATCAGCTTTCTCTCTCTGTGAGAAAAATTTATAAAAATTATCTTACACTCACCATTGTTTCTAACGTAGCGTACAGAGCGGCCACATCTGACGGCGTGCTGATGTTCCTTTTAGTGTAACGAGACAGATGATCAAACAGAGATTGATACGGTGCCATCGTTTTTCGCATTTCATCCGTTTGCAACACTTCGTTCATCTGTGAAATAAATTTCGGACATAGAGAACCGAGCAGCAACGTGTCTTCCTTCAGCTCCAGATAGTCTGCAAAAATTTGTCGTGGGTTTGTGCAAGAAAACAAAAGTAAATCTTTGAAACGTAAGATTTCTTTTAATTAAAATAGAAAGAGAGAATTTATTGTTAGATTTAAAGAGAAACTATTTATCGATTTTTTTTTTTTTTTTTTACTAACCACTCGGTATAGGCTGCCAGTTAAGATTCTCGTTCCACGTTTGATTCCCCAAGGGTGGCCACAAACCGGCGTTTACAAGCTGGGACGATAATATCGATGGAACGAATTCGGTTGTGCGTGTCTTTACCGTTTTCGACATGTACGTGTCGCCTAGAAATTCGTTGTACGTCTCACGCAAATAAACGCCGAGATTGTATAAGTTGAGATACGCGCTCTGCGCAATTATAAGATTTACATGTTACAATGTATGTATAAAATTTAAATATACTGGAATATAATAGACTATAATTTTTCCAGTAAACAATAAGTGTTAATATATTAATGCTAATAACAAACGACACACGTTGACATTGTAAAAATATCGTGACATTTTTATCAACAAATTACTCGACTATAAAATGTACGTGTAGAGAGAATTGAGATATTACTTCCGGCATGGTAGTCTCGACGGAAATAAAGTGCTCGTACGATAAGATTTGCGGAATACTTGTCTCGTTCTTTTCCACATCGTCTTGCTCTGGCGCGTACAATTTATGCGCGAATAACTGTAATATATCGTATCGCTGTCAATATGGCTTTTGGCTATGTATATACGTTTTAACATTCGAGAGATAAGACGTGTACTTACGACATGCACCAATTTTAGTTCCGATATTCCTAAACTAGGAACTGCGCAAATGCAGAACACGAACGCGATACAGGCAAAGTATAGTTTTCCGTCCATAATTTTACTAATGTCTCTTTGCTCTTGAAACGTAACTAAGTAAAACGTTTAATATGCAGCGTCGCCACTATACTCGCTAATCGTCATCGCGATAGAGAAGATTGACTAGAGAAAAGACACACACAGCAAGGACAGATACGAAGCATCAAATTGCTTCTTAACAGCGACGGAGTGTGATGTACGCGAGGGATTAGTGTTCGTAAACACACGAGACAAGACGATACCTCATATAATAATTAACACTCGAAGTAGTTCGAAATTTATCATGAGTTTACGAGGCCGTTAAAACGCGCCGGTAAATAATTGGTCACAGACATAATCGCGTATTATCAGCAATAAAAACTCATTACAAAAAATTATCTCTTTCTTTCTTGTTAAAATATAAGACACACTTACTCTTTTAGTTCTTATTGTTTTTCGACGATTTGTTTTTGTTTTGTTGATTATCTACTCGTAAAATAGTAGGTAAAACAATTAGAGATGGTGCGGATGGTGTGTGAAAATATCACGTTTCTGCGGTATGCTAACTCGTGGTAGATAAGGGTTTTCCTTGTTCCGTCCACACATCCGCAAGAACAAGATCAGCTGCCGCGATATTCTCCAGGAGTATGAAGAAACCAAAAAACAAAAAAAAACAAAAAAAAAACATTTTACGTCTGATAAACTTAAATTCGAGATGCATTTTGAGAAGAGAATTTTTTCTCTCAATGATAGTTCTAGTGTCAAGTATGTATTTATGTTTATTAAAATACATAAAATAAAGTTGTTTTACACTTTGCTGCGATAAAATATTATGCTGCTCCCTCAAATCTTAATAATTATTCATTCTGACGTGCATATGTATGAAGTACGTGAAGTTCTTCATTTTATCAGATTCTAGCGCTTCTCACTTGTACACCTATTTGTTACATGTTTTTCAATGTGCATATTGACATTACGTCAATATATTTGTGACGTGTTTACACTGTTTACAGTACGCAAGAAGTGTGATCGACAACGACGATACACATTGGCCGCGTGCTAAAGATAATTTCTTAGTTTGCGAAAGCTAATACGAAGATGTAGATAAGATCTGTGTTGAGAGATAAAATTTGGTATTAAAAAATACGATCGTGAAAATCTTGCGATGAAAGTAGAGCACATTTGCAAAATTATCAAACGTGTTTATTTAATTTGTTCTTTTATCTTGCGTTTTTTAATTACAGATTGTTATCGCCAAGTGGCAACAATAATCTGTGGATGTGATAAAACAGTTTATTTTATTATATAAATTATATCTCATGAAATCAGATTGATTCTTCAAATGTTATCTCTTAGAGATCAATAATTAATTTTAGTATCGCGCAGAAATTATATTTTATTATCTCTTTGATATTACGCGGAGAATAAGAAAAAAACATGTAAATAAAAGAAATAGAAGATAATTTTCTATATTGTGAGTCTGATTGAAGATATCGATAATAAAGTAACAAAATTATTTGACATTCGATAGATGACCAATCTAAGAATCTAAGAATCTTAATTTCAAGAGTAAACTACACGAATGTTGTATAACATCTCATTACAGATAATAGCGCTACCTGTTTAAACGAAATCGTCAGCAGAGTGGGAAAAGCCGGAAAAGCCGGAAAAGCGTCTCGGAATCACCGAGAAAATCATCGGTTATCCCCAATTCAAATATTCCTAATTCTCACATTTAGTTGAATTAGGAGTCTGAAGGTACATTATAGATTAGATTACGCTTTGTTGTTTTTCTTTATATAGATGCAACTTTACAATTTATCTCTATATTACATCTACGTACACACTGTCGTACTTACATGCTAATTTAACTTATCACTATCTTACATCTAATCCTAACTGTGGAAAACATGTTATATAAATACTTAAAAAACTGCAGGAATTTATATTTTCTCTTGTGTGGCTTAGTTCGCGAATCACGCGAATATCGTTATTCGCATCCTTTGAGGCATTGCGGTCTGTGACTTATTCTTGGATTAGCGAATGCGATTTTGAAAGTGCATTCTGCATGTTATAGGTACATCGCAAAAGTATTGTGCTGAACTTAGATATTTAAAGAATTGCAAAAGCTATTTTCTCTAATCGAGTTCTTTGCGATGCGTCTTACGCGCGAAAAAAACTATACAAACAAATTCTATATCTGGTGACACATGATTAAATACAATTATACACGAGATCGTCTCGATATTACATGTAAAACTAGGTATAGAATTTGTTCGCACATATGAGAAAATTTTTTTCTCAAAGAAGCAATTTTTTTTCTTGTTATACATCTGATAACAATAATCACTATGCAACTGTACAATCACAACTGTATAATTATTGTATACGATGATTATCACGCACCTCAGCAATTCTATACAAAGTGTGTTAATGATGTTAGATATGCGCGTTTGTTTTTCACAAAAAATTATACACATCAAGTGGTTTTTTTGTGCAATAGAATCGAGCATTATGTAAGTATATAAAACATTTATTTCTCTTCTTCGCATATATTATAAAGTTTCGACTGTTTATATGAAATATATAATATGAAATATGTTGTTTGATTTACATGTAAGCAACTTTTTTATTCTATCTTTTTCTTTGTTTATCTATTTTCGAATTTTTGCATAATTGAAAGATTTTGAATAATATCGTAATAATACATAGTTGCAGAATTGCAATGTGTTTCGGCATTCCATTTATATTCTGTATTCTTAGAACGCTTGTTAGATTTCTACGTAAATTGCCGGCGAGCGGTTTGCAATTATCGTCACGCAATTATTAATTCGCGGCAAAGTCTTGATAGGGAAGTCCTGAGATGTTCTTCTTCGGCGAGATTCTTCCGCGATTCCGTGCGGTCTGACATTTCCTTGATTAGCGAATCCACGCGTTTACGAAATGACGTCCACCATATGACGTCTGACAGGAAATAGAACCTAGTGGAGTGGGCTACTGTATGCACCTTAAAAGCCTTTAGCGTGTCTTGGGAAAAATCAGTTTTCGATTAAAGTGTGCAGTCGACACTTTGATCCTCTCAATCAAGTCACATCTAATATAAAATAATTGACATCAGTCGCTATAGAAGAAACGCTTTTTGTCTCTAATACTATTACATATTTTTGAGATATTTCTTATATATGTATATGCACAAAAATGGTTTTGTTCGTTAATTTTGGTAATTGTCTGACAATTACTGTCATTATCAGTTTAAACGCGATTTTGTTCGTCAGTGCACAATTTGAACTTAAATTAGTAAATGTGGTAAGTGTAAAATTAAATATCATTGATTATCAACTCAAGAGGATATTCCAATTCAGAGTACTAAAATTTCAATTTGCACGCGGTTAAAAATAACTTAAAATTTGACTCTCTAGAGAATCCTCCTAAGACAACAATTAAAAATTTATGAACTCTAGTTCTAATTAGTTTCTAAATTATTTTTTGTCATTTATATTCATTTTTTCAGGTATTCAGACATGGCGACCGTACACCCGACAACAATGGTCGCGAAATGTTTCCGACCGATCCGTATATAAACTACTCCTTCTATCCGACAGGATTAGGACAATTGACCACTGTGAGTGTTAATGTTTTATTAATTTAATTTTATTAATTTAAATTAACAACACACTTTGAAAGAAAAAGAATATAAAATTAATATTTGTAAAATTTAATTTTTTACATAAATGAGACTAACGCACTTTGATGAAATACGCAAACAACAAATCAATAATATTTAATGAATTTTGTTTGCAGGAGGGCAAGAGACGGGAATATAAATTAGGACAAGTTTTGCGCGACAGATATAACGATTTTCTGGGAGGTATATACAGACCGAATCTCGTTGTGGCTCGCAGCTCCGATTACGACAGAACGAAGATGTCCCTGCAACTGGTTCTCGCCGGCCTGTTCCCACCGCGAAGCGTTCAACGATGGAATCGGCTTTTACATTGGCAACCGATCCCTACGTCGTATTTATCACGTGTCGATGATAATCTTATCTTGGCCGACGAGTGTCCGCAGTAAATATAACAATTTTAATAAATAAATTAAAAACAAAAGAAGAGTGCTTACTAGAAGTGCGTCGTGAAAGAAAATCAGGAAAATGCAAAATATTTTCTCAAAAAGTTACGTACGAGAGGATCAGTTCTTCACATTCAAGAGATTTTTCCACAGGTACATCGACGAGTATAATCGAGTGTTAAATTCACCCGCGGCGAAAACGAAAATCAATCAATTCGCGGGTTTGATGAGAAATCTGACGAAGCTGACCGGTAAGAAAATAGAGAGACTCGTCGACCTGTATTTTCTTTATCAAACTTTCATGGCGGAGTCTAGCTTAGGACTGCCTCTTCCCGAATGGGCATACGACTATTTTCCATATGGCGGATTATTCGACGGGATTGTGGCCGAATACGAAATTACCAATTTTACTCCTTTATTAAGAAGACTGTATTCCGGTGAGTTGCGTTCTACGTACACATTGAAATTTTGATCCGTCTCAACTAAACTAAATTAAATTCCCATTAAAATCATTGAAGAATATAGTGTTAGAAGTTTGCATAACGTCATTATATTTTGAACGACGATACGCTTGCTCTGCTTCAGGTCCACTGATTCGCGCTATGACGGACAACATGATAACCGCGCAGAACTTAGCTTTCCCGAATACAAAGATGTACTTGTACAGCGGTCACGAAACCAATATCGCGTCGCTGTTGCACGCGTTTGGAGTATACAAACCGCACATACCTGAATATTCCAGCGCGATTATTCTAGAATTGCATGAGATCAAGGGAGAACATTACGTGAAGGTGAGTATAGTGTATCGATACTTGATTACAAAAAACACTGAACACTTATTCTCTTACTGGGACAACGACAAATATGACGGCCTGCAGAAGTGAATTCTAGACGTTGATGTTTAGCAAATAAACTTTAAGAAATATTCGACATTTCATTATTTATTGGAAATACGTTTCTGTTCTTCAACACTGTATCAATTACGATATTTAAGAGCGAAAATTACATACGGATGAATGATTTGTGTGTTTGCGTTTGAATTTTCAGCTTTTATATTATCAAGGCATTCCGCCAAACATCCAGGAACTTAAAATCCCGGGCTGCGACATACTCTGCCCCTTCGACAAGTATATGGATCTGATCGAGGACTTAATACCGATCGACAAGGAAATGATTTGTGACAAGAGACAGACTCCGAATTACGCTGGCACGGAATATCCTGCCGGTTTGCGGGACATTATGTCCAACGCGATTGGAACAGTAGTTAACGAAAGACTGCAATAACACACTCTTAACCATATATGACACGTTATGCGAGACCAAAGTTTGTTATAAAAACTGCAAGGGTAATTTAGTTTTTAATGTTAGCGTTTTTTTACAGAGATACATTTTTTTTACAGAGACACAGAATCATTTCATATTTATTTATTAAATTGTCACGTTAAACATTTGTATTATGTATGCGTATGTACTTAAGAATAAGTAGATTTATTGTAAACAATAAAATGTGTATTAAAAGCAAAAAAATTTCCACAGAAGTACACTGATTTTTGAGAAATTGAAATCAATTTTATTTTGTATACAAAATACACAAAGAAAACAATCTCAGTCATATTTATTTTAAGTCTTTTACTTTTGTAAAATTCAGTAGTGATAATCTTACTGGATAGAACTAGTTTACCAGACGTCAAAATTTTATACATATTTTACGAGCGATAGTGAATGTGTTCAGTCCACCATATCTATTTGCCACTATATCAAGTATATATATATAGATTAATTCGCTGAGTATTTGCTACAGGTTTTTAACAACAGTTCTTTAAAGTTCTTTAACAACAAAAGTACAACTTCTTGCTAGCGCGCTTATGTAAGTAAATATTTATTTTTGAAAATATTTTAATAATTGTATCTTTGTTATTATTGTGTAAGATTAGTTTATCATTTTTATTTTATTTTTACATTACTAGAATTATTTGTTGCGATAATTCTATAATACATCCATCATACAAACAAAGGAACATGATTGTTGCCTACCTATTTTTAATATTGTTTAATTAAGCTTCTTCATATCACTTTTATCGCAATCGCGATACTTATCATTAAGAAACAGGCATACTTCTAAATCTAGACGACATTACATTTTCAGATTAGGTGGCTGCAACATGGTCTTGACTAACGTTCTCATCAGTTATCTGTCAATAATTTTCGGTTTAAATGTAATTTCGACCTTAACTGCGCAACCCGAACTGAAGTTAGTGAATGTGGTAGGTATAATAAAATATCGTTGTGCGTGTGTGTTGCAATAAAATAATAAAAATTAAAATATTAAAATAAATATTTCAATCAAACTTTGTAAAACAAATTGTGTTATCTAAATTATGTAATCCATGATCGTCAATAATTATTTTTACTTATTTTATTTATTTGGCAGATTTTCAGACATGGTGATCGAACACCTGACGAAAAATACGAAAGATATCCGAAGGATCCCCATTTGAATCATACTTTCTATCCGGAAGGATTAGGACAGCTAACTATTGTAAGTTAAATTTAATTTAAATAAAAAAATAATTATTAAGTTTTATAAATAACATAGTATTTATTTATTAATTAATATTTTACATTAAATATTAATATCGTAGAATATTTAATATTAATATTATACATTTAATATTAATAAACACTTTTCACTATCGTGAAAAAAATTTAGTCTATAGTTAAATTGTAAAGTTATATGTATAGTTTAAACGTAAAACGTTCGGACAGTCACTTTCTGCTTTTGAAGGTATTACATCTTGAATGAGTTTTTTATAAAGTTCTAAAGGACAAATGTTATCACATTTGGCCAGTTTAAGAGTCACTATTTGTTCTTTAGGACCATTCAACAAAAGAATCTGAAACAAGTGCAAAACATTTAAGTAAATTCTTAATTTTATGCGTATCACATATTAAATACTTATAATTTCTGCCAAGACACTCTATTTCAATTTTATCAACTGTTATAGATTATGATGCGTAAACAACAATTACCCTGATATAAAGTTTACTGCTTTTATCCCGCAACGTCTCGAATATGATTGTTGATCCGTAATTTATTCTCACCCCGCTGATATTATGAGCTCTGAGAAAAAATCCGATATTGACGTCGTGACCGGCGTACACATACATTTTACGTGTACGATTTGTGAAATTTACTATATTGTCAATGAACATTTTGATTATCATACCGCCATTGAATCGTTTTAATTCAGTCGTGTACGATTGAATATCGCATAATAATGCAAAACAATTTTCCAATTGCTGATCTATTTTGTCATTGTACCACTCCGGCATAGTTAGATTCATGGCTTTCTACAATAAAGAACAAACGTCATATACACACGATATTAAATAACTATTATTTACTGAAAAGATTCACTTACATATGTATATGTATATGTAAATTGACTTATCAGAGTATTATTTTTTATTTTTTATTTTAATGTAAACTTTAAATCCGTATTCTGTACATAAGATTTTTTTTATTTGAGATCAAATATATTTTGTAACATTTCAGAGATTTAACATTTTTTTAAAACAAACTTGAGCCAATAAATTGATATGCAGAATATTCTTTCCTTTTAATATATATACATATGTAATAATAAACATTTGTCTTACATACCTGTGCCGTTAATAATTGATAAATAGCTTTAACGTTTGACAAATTTGTGACGTTTGTTCCAGTTTTGTTGCTTAAGAAATTGAAAAAATCTGTATAAGCTGCAATTTTATCAAGAACTTCTTGTGAGCCAAAAACATCTTTTAAAATTGCATTATATCTAAAAAAAACATAAATAAAACCGATATTAAAACCAATTTTTTTCAATAAAATTTATAATATAAAGTTTGTACTTAAACTAAACTAACACACGCACATACTTTGGACAGACGAAATATTTTAATAGATTATTACTTTCCATAGGCGCGTAATGCGTAGGAATAGGAAACCACGCTAAATTCGGATTCCACATTTGCACTGAAGTTGGAGGATATAAACCCGCCAGCATCAGATTTAGAGACGTTTTTGTACGGTCAATGTTTGTACTAAAAGCATATATATCTTCCGGATAATAAATCGACCCTAATAACTTGTCGTAACGTTGCCTTAATATTTGTCCGAGTTGATATTCTGTATGTTTTCCTTGCTGAAAGAAACATAAAAGCTGTTTTTATCACTTATATATAAACATGTAATACTGTATATATCGAACATGTGAATATATATTGTATGATGTATATATCGTACATATAAACATGCAATACTGTTTATATCGATATATACAGAAGTCATTCAAGGTCTCATAGCGTATAATTCATATCCGTATGATTTATATCCGTATGATTTTCTGTGAATTAGAATTCTCAAATAATGATATGTAATAATAAAAATATCAATATACATATATGTACTCACATTAGTCAACTGGCCAAGTCCCCACGGTTCATAAGTGGAAACATTATAGCGGTCATTGGGATACATTTTTATTTCGTCAAGTGATGGTGTTCGTTCTCCGTGTCTCATAAGCTGGAATTATATATGAGATCATATATATATACATTAACTGATAAATTTTAAATTCAAGTAGAGTAACTGGTTTGTCGAACCGATTGCAAGGTGTTTTGCATTAAAATTTAAATTCATTTTCGTTAACAATAAAATTTAAATTCTAATTAGAATTCTCAAATAATGATATGTAATAATAAAAATATCAATATACATGAAAATAAATTTAAATTTTATTGTTAACGAATCAGAGGACACCTCACCACACACCCAGCTAATAAATTTTATTTCATTGTACACACATTAATTAAAAATGTATCAATTTTTGTAGAAATTTTACTATAATATCGCGAATAAAAATTTAAAGCGTGTTTTACTTACTACTTGCACTAGTTCGACTTGAAAATTGCATTCTGAAAATACAAACAAATTTAGCAGAAATAAAAACGTATATAGGACCCTGTGTTTCATAATTGCACGTTACAATCAACCGATTCAGCGTGAAACTCGTGAGGAATTGATAGCTGATCTTCTCAGAGATCGACTATATATATGTTTCGTGGTTTCCTCTCCCTTCTTCCTTTATTCCTGCTTCGATGTGTCTTTGTAAGAGAAGATATCTAGAAATCGGTTTAGACTTATGTACATTGTTGTTTTATATATATTACTGACTCAGTTAAATCTCTGTTATCTGTTTTTCGTCCAACGACAAAAGACAGATGTTGTTATTTTTATTATGCTACTGACTCAATTATGTTCTACTTAATTAAAATGGTCAGAATATTTATTTTATCTATTTAAAAAAAACACTGAAAAGGACTAATTAACAATTTTATTACAGCAAAATTTTAACTGTTCTCTCTATAAATAAAATAGTAATTTTATATTCTGACAGTTAATTAATGAAATTTTTTTCAGGAAGGAAAACAACGTGAATATAAATTAGGAACAATTTTACATGATAGATACAAGAAGTTTTTGGGCGACATGTATATACCGAAAATTGTCGTAGGCCACAGCTCTGATTACGACAGAACAAAGGCGTCTTTGCAACTTGTTCTCGCCGGTTTATTTCCGCCAAACGATCGACAACGCTGGAATGACAACATACTTTGGCAACCTATTCCGACGACGTATATATCACGTGTCAACGATAATTTCTTCTTGTCCGATGAGTGTCCGAAGTAAGTAAACTGTGTATAATTAATAAAATAATAAATTAGTTATAAAGAATAATAATAATAAAACAAAGATAATTATATAAATGTAGATATATAAATTAAAATACATGAAGAATAAACTTGAAAACTATTTTGTAAGTATGTAAAGAAAAATACACACATTTCCGAGAGGCGCAATACAATCTAAGATCACTTTTAGGCTTCTCAATGAATTAGATCGAGTACTAGAGTTGCCTGAAACGCGCAAGATTCTGTCGCAGTTTGACGAAATGTCAAAAAATTTGACAGAATTGACCGGCAAAATCATGAGCAGGCCTCAAGATTGGTACTATTTGTATCATACTTTCGTAACGTATTCGTATCTAAATTTGACTCTTCCCAAATGGGCATATGACTATTATCCTAATGGTCAATTGTTTGACGCGATTGTTCTGACATACAATCTTTACAGTTACAATCCATTATTAAAGAGACTGAATGCTGGCAAGTCATAAATTTGGAAATTTAAATTTCTATAACACTCGCTTCTCGTTACAATAAAAAATGTTTACTCTGTTTTAGGTCCAATAATTCGTGCCATGTTTGACAATATGAAAGCTGTGCAAAATTCGACCTCAAAGACAAAGATTTATTTATACAGCGGACACGAGACCAACATTGCAAAGCAGTTGATCGCGTTTAACGTGTACAAGCCTCATGTACCTGAATTTTCTAGTGCAGTTATCTTAGAATTATTACAACAAGACAATCAATATTATGTGAAGGTAATTTATTCTCTCTAACAAATGTGACATATCTCTAAGTTTTTACTATTTAAATTACTTTTATTTGCCACTTGTGACGACTTTATCAATCATCCCAATTTTATATATTGAACATACTATTTTAGATTTTACATTATCGAGGAATTCCACCGGTTATCGATGAGCTCACAATTCCAGGTTGCGATACGCTCTGTTCTTTTGACAAGTTTTCAGATTTTATCAAAGATCTTATTCCGTCCGATGAGGAAATGGTTTGTGATAAAAGAAAAACCGCGGATTATGCCAATACGGAATATCCCGCTGCGATTTACACTAAACTATATAAAAATATTAAGTTGACAGAATTACATAGTAAAAGTATACATATATCAATATAGGTATTTAAAATGTTGCACATGTGCAAAGAAAAAATATTTGAAGTTTTATATAATAAAGTATCTATAAAATTAAGTTACTAAATATATTTAAATTATATATATATAAGGCGATTTTTGGCAATCGTATGGTACATATACCAAAGTGTATCAAAATATAATTACTATGTATATACAACTATAATTTGGTACACTTTGATATATGTATCAAACGATTGCCAAAAATCGGCCTACAGACATTATTATAGTTCAGTTATTGATATATTAACTGTTACAGATTAATATCGTGCGTAATAATAATCTTACTTTCGTAGAGAATGTTTTTCTGTGTATGAATTGTATTGCAAAATGTTCAATAATAATTCTCGTCAAAGAATAACATTATTGATAGAAAGTAATTCAAGTTACAAACAAACATCGATGTGCAATAATCGATTTCTTGACTAAAAAAATCGAATCGATAAACGATCGATAATCGATGCAACATCTCTCCCGCTCTTGTCTAAATTTAAACGCACTCTCTTTTCTAATGCGGAGCGGTATGCAATATGGCGCTACACGCGACATTACCATCTGCACAAACTGTGGTCGGATTACAGAATGTTGCATCTTGCAGTGGGATTTGTTCTGATATTTCGACAGATATGTACGTTGCACGGTTCTCGCGGACAAGTATGACATTTTTGTTCTGAATAGACACGCCACGTCCGTGAGTGTTACGATTGTTCTTAACAAATAGAGTCGAATAAAGAACGACTCTAACCTCTTGCGTTCCGCATTTGTATTAAAAAAAATTTGCATTTGAATATGTTTATGCATATAGATGATTGTCGAGTGCTATCAAGTGGCAGATAAATAAAAATTGAGTGTATTTTTTTGTCACATTCTGTTGTGCACGGTTTTTTGTGTAACTTATTTGGTGTCAACTTTAACCCCAACCAAAAGTACTCTCTTTTTCTGGTACACGTGTTTGTTATATCGTCCACGTGAGAACTGGAAACCCGACAAATAAACAGAATTCTTTGTATTGAAATGACCCTTATTTTTTTGTCAAAACTTAAACGCAATAAATGAATACTTCTGAAGAATCACTTAATGATCCTGACTATGTCTCTGCAACCTCCAATGATCAAATTCAACAAAAGATTTATGAAGAAACTGGTAAGCATATGATGTTCCTCTTTGGTAACAGCATGTCTTAACAAATTTAAGCTTTTTCTAATTAAACAGCTACACACGTACACATATATATATTCACGTGTGTATGTTTCCACTAAAATCTTTAAGTTTTACGCAAATATATACATAAAAGCAAGAATTTTTTTCGAATAACATAATGTATTTGCAATTTGTAATTAAATTACAAATCTTTTTCTTTTTCTCAGCAAGAAAAGCTACAGCACAAAAAATTACTGCAATAGTGGACAGGGAATTTTCAAAGGAGATCGAGGCAAAAGAGAAAGAAATTTTGGAGATAGAAAAAAGATTGCACAAAGCTTTGAAGATTTTTCATCTCTTACGCTATGTCATAATAACAAATTTTTACAATCGTAAACAGTGTCAAGCTCCCGAAGCCGCGGAGACCAAAAAGCAAACGAGAATTCATCCTGCGATCAAATCAGTAATTGGGAAACGTCCCAAGGTTGATCAGTACACAGATCATGCTGTACCTTCAACGTCCACAGATCCCCGATTTTTATGCGATGCCGCGCCTTTTGCATCAAACACAGTTAAATCTGAAGAAAGTGCGAGCAAATGCAACACATCGGAAGAAAGAAAGCGAAAATTGGAGGATGAAGAATTACAGCCTCGTAAGATACCCCGTTACGTGCCGCCAAAGAGCAGCGTACCCGAGAAAACGTGTCCGTCGCGTAGCAACAGCCAAAAGGTTTGCAAGCGCGTCGTTGTCGGCAACATGTCTAAGTGGATTCCACTTGATTGGCGAGAGGACAACTTTAGTCATAAGTGGACGATGTACGTGCGCGGCGAAAAAGACGACGGTGCCGACATCAGCTCCTTCGTCAGTAAGGTGAGATTTTTCCTGCATCCGAGTTATCATCCGAACGACATTGTCGAGGTCACGTCGTATCCGTTTTACCTGTGCAGACGAGGATGGGGCGAGTTTCCGCTCAGAGTGCAGTTGCATTTTAAAAATACTCGAAACAAACCTATGGACATAATTCACAATTTAAAACTCGACCAAACCTGTACGGGGCTGCAAACATTAGGCTCGGAAACTCTGGTCGATGTGTGGATTTACACAGGAGAGTCCCGTAACGTGGAACAGAACAACGGCGATAAGTTTATTAATCATTCCGTTGATGAAGCGTCTGTGAAAGTTCAACTTGACACTGAGAATAATAGTTTGTCAGAGTTTATTCCTGAAGGTCAAAAGAACTCCGCAGATAAGTCGTGGCTTTCTGCGAATTCTACGGAAGTAATTCAGATAAAGAAAGAAATGACCGATTTGGAAGTAAACGAATCATCCAATTTATTATTGGATGTAGTTCAGAAATCAGAAAATAAAAGTATAAAAGTCGAATCTGATGATATGAGTGCGGACGATATAAATGACTCAAATCAAGATGAAACACGTTGCTTTGTAGACCATGACCACAGTTACTTTAGCAGACAGTGTCCCAACTCTCACAATCGCGTCGTAAAAGAAGAAAACATAACTATAAACCATGTTGTAAACGGCGAATGTGTACCTTCGACTAATTTATCAGCAAATGATAGCGATGAGAAGAAACCTAACAGGTTTAACGGTATTATTGAGTCTTCCAATACCTGCCAGTATTTGGCGTCTTCAAACACAGCGGAAAATGATTTGTTCACGGCATCGATATTCCAAGACAACAATGTTCAAGATAATTTATTTAATGCGTCTTCGCAAGATAAAAACTCAGAGAATAGTTTAACTTCCGAAAGTCTCTCTAAAGACACATCGATGACAAGTAACGGCTACTGCAAACCGTCCGACGCTTCCCTCAATCAGTTGAATAATCCGCAGAAAGCAACGAGTTCCTCCAGTTCCTGCAGTTTGCATTTAAAGCCTCTGAAAATCTCCATACCTTCTAATGTGTTTATATCGACTACCAATAAACGTATAGTTTTGGTGCAGGACAAGTCGATACTAGTGAAATCAGGTGATAACTCGAAAAAACTCGACGGCAATATGAAAATTTCGAGAGACAGCAATGTCGCAAAGCTGAATATTCGTGTTCCTCAAGGTGTGAGTATTTTGAAGAAAAGCGCTATAGTTAACGCACCGCAGAAGACGAATGAGAAGATGATCACACTGAAGGGCACCAACAGCGTTCTGTTGAGCGCCAATGAGAACATTCCGATTCTGAAGATAGCGGATTCGCTCGATCCGCGCCACAATTACGAGATCGCGACGAATGTCGTTTCGTCGAACAAACAAGAATTTGCGTTCTACGCGAGACCTGAAGAGAAGATGACAACTCAGCGACCAAAAATTACATTAGGAAAAGACAAGCACAAGATCCAGAGTAAGAAGGAGCTGTACGTGGCGATACTGCGCTCGATTGACTCCGCGAACATCACCGACACGGAGGGATTGATACGATTTATCATTCGTCGACTGCCAATCGTCACGGAAAATGCACGCGATCCCGAATACAAGCAGATCCATCCCTACGCGTGTCGCAGCGAGGACGAGTACTTGGCGCACAACATCGGCAAGCAACGAGCTCTTGAATGGTGTCGCGCGAAAATGATCAAGTATTTCTTGCATAAGAAGCAGAGCCCAGCCGATCAAGTGTGGAGCGTCAAAGAGATCGTGATTTGGGCGAGAGTTCACGGCTACACGCCGAGTAAGAATGGCGCGCCGATTGCAACAAACGGCTCGAAGAAAACACCGAGCGTCACGATGTCCACTGCAATCCCGTTCACGTGCACGGAACCGGTCGCGTTGCAAAAGTGGTTACAGACCTGTCAGCAGTCATCTAGTCATCAGTCATCGACGAACGTCGATGTCGAGAAGATCGACGTTGAAACTGTCGAGGATAATTCAATTAATCAGAGGAGAAACAACAGTAATCAGATCAACAACCGTGGCGCACTGATACCGCTTGAACTTGAACGGAGTTCGCTACCGTTCCATAAGTTCGTGTGCGATACCGCACGAGATATCGGAATCAAAATCGGGCCGGAAGAGATCGTTCCCGGCGTTTTGTACTGCGCAGCAGGTCGTATGATAATGCGGGTAAGGATTAATTTTTTTTTTTCTTATATAATTTTTTGCGCGCTATATAAGATACAAAATAAATTTTGACGTTGTCGCTAACGAGCTCGTATCTCTCCTTTTAGGTTGTCGAATGTTTCGTGGAGGACCTGACTAGATCGTCGTTTGCAAAATCTTTGGAAAGAAACAACGAAGATCGGTAATCACATTGTTTTGTTTTACTGTTAAAAAACTAAAATGTTTTGATACTTGTTAACTAAAATTTGTGTCTTGTACGTTTTCGTTGTGTTTTGTTTTCAAATGTTCTCGATGTTATGTTTTCGCAGGAGTTCTGTGACTATTACGCCGAACGATGTGCGTAACGCGCTCGCAAATCGAGAAGAATTCGACATACTCACGAACGATAGTTTGGGCTCAAGGCAACAATTGAGTGTGACGGAATTGGCTAATCAATTGTGACGACGGGGAAGAACATTAGGAACAAACTAAACGCGCAAGCTTACAACATAATTTTAACTCGTTTCAGTTCCCGCCAATTGGATTCTTATGACGACATTTAGTGAAATGATTCCTGGAACGAGTTCCGAAGAGACGCTTGACATGATTAGAAATTCATCATACATTGCAGAATTCTAATAATATATACGTGTGTATATATACACATATATATATATTAATAAAAACATATGTGTACTAATATATGTTACTCAGGACTTTCATAATTGATTTGGAAGTGTGAAACAAGCCGATTACATACAGATCTCTACGTACATTCGTATCTTTTATATTCTCCGTAAGACGTGCAAGCGAATAAATTGTTTAATATAAAAGCATTACGAAAATTTGTTCTCTTATTCCTCTCCTTGCTATTGTTACAAAACGAAATTAATCGTTTTAATCATCTGAAAAACTTTGTGTTACCTATTTTTAATAATTCTTTAGAGGACACAGTTTTTTGTTCTGTTTGGCATCTTAATAAAGTAAAGTGTTGCATTCCTATCTCTGACGAGCCAATAAGCAATAGTTGATTTCTTGTGATCACGGCCAATAACCCAGCAACGACTGTCTAGGAAGTTTTTAGAACACAAGTTGTGTTATTTTTTTAGTCTTGTAACCGCATTTAAAAAGAACCGCCGATCTGATCTAACCAAACTTTTGCGGCGTGACGTTAGTGACGTGAGAGAACTGAAAAATCGCGAGGAAAGTCAACAACGTACATCAGGCACTGATAAACTTTTGCAGCTCTTGTCACAATCTATGTATATAGTAATAACACACATTTAAATATATTGATAAAAATGCCACGGGTACGTAATAAAACAATAATATTCTATTGAATTATTCAAATAAGGTGCTCCAAAATTGTGAGAATCGTAACATGTAATATATCCAATGTTGCGTGTTTCTGCAGGATATAAGATCTTATTTTACACCAGTTGCTTCTCAGAAAAAGAATAGTGATCCTGAAAACGTTATTAAAAAGCGACGTATAATTTCATCTGACGAAGATGAAGAAATACCAAAAACTCCCACAAAACGTTCCAAGGTGAAGCAACTGTTAATTTGCTGTGACAGAGAAATACTTTTTAGATATAAAAATAGTTTATTTACAAATATAGTATAATAAGAAATTATATCATTGATTATTTGTTAAGCAGATTGCTCGAAAGACCAAGAAAACTTCTGTCTTATTAGATTCTGAGGATGAGGAGGTTGTTGTGGAATATGATAAGAAAAATTCTAAACAGTCCAAAGCAAGTAAGAAAAATGAGAATGAAAAATCACGCATAGCTATATCTCCTGGTGATTTGTTCAAGAAAAAACCAATAACAAGAATAGAGGAATCAAAGAAAACATTACAGCAAATTGTAAGTATACACTACAAACAAAAATTAAGAGATAAGCAAACATTTTGCAAGTAATATTGAAATTTACAGGAATCTGAATTTCATGATGACAGCGATTTTGATGCTGTGCTGAAACAGTTGGATACATCACCAGCTAAAATGACATATAATGATTCAAAGAAGAAAAAAGATAATAATACTGAAAATAAAAATGTTCCTAAAAATCTCAATTTATCAATTGAAACAGGTATGTTTATAAATTTAACTTATTAAATAGTATTTAATATTAGATAAATTAAATAAAACGTTTTCAGAAGAAGGGTGTAAGAATGAAAAACAAAATGATGACGAGCTAAAAACTTCTCATAACGCAAATAAGACCACCAAAACTAAACAGACTAAAAAATCGGTCGGTAAAACTAGTAACGCAAAAGATATTGAAAGTTCCCCTAAAAAGCGAAAATTGCAATCGGAAAAGAAAAATAGTTCCAGCCCCAATAAAGATTTTGATACGTGTAATCATAAATTGAAAAAATCAAAATTGAATATCTCAACATCCGACTCTGCAACAGATGACAAAGAGGCAAAGAAAACATCAGGCAAGAACGCAACAGTGGATTTGATTGAAGAAAAAATAAAGAAAAAGAAAAATCATTCTCTTATGTACGAGAAATATCTTCAGAGAGGCGGCGCTAGGAATCCTGGATCAAAACAGATTCCTACGGTAAGAGATTGTTATCACGTACAATAGTTAAACCTAAAAAAAAAAAAGTAGATAGACTTCTGCGTTAAGATTTTAACGGAGACTTTTTATCAATAATGATCGACTGAGTTTGTATTTTAGGGCGCTAAAAATTGTCTAGCCGGTGTGAGTTTCGTAATTACTGGTGTCTTAGATTCTTTGGAAAGAACTGACGCTGAAGATCTGATACGTCAATATGGCGGTCGTACCGTGAACTGCGTATCAAAAAAAATTAATTTTATTATTGTAGGAGATGAGCCTGGCCCAGCCAAGTTGGAAAAGGTATATTTTCACATATAGTATATTTTCACGTACTTGGAGTCCAAATCGATCGATAGTTTCTTGTTTACATGAAATAAGTTTTCAGGCTGATAATTTAGGTATTAAACGAATATCCGAAGACGATCTTATCGAGATGATTCGCACCAGACCGGAAGGTAAAACTGAAGATATTAAGCCAACTGCGACGAGAGCTAAGCCAAAATCCAAAAACCTATCAAAAGAATCTGAGATAATGATTTCTCCAACAAAGACAATAACCGAAGACGTTAAGATGTTATCACCGAAGCAGATTGCTTTGGATACAAGCACTAAATCAACACACGTACGTGACAAACATATTGTTAACAAACTTGTTAAGTGGATAAAATAACGTAACTCTGTACAATTTGCATTATAAATGCAATTTTTTTCAGACACTTCACAGCAGTTTCGAATCGCAACCGTTAGTCGAAAAATATAGACCCAAGACTATGAAGCAAATTGTAGGTCAGCAAGGAGATAGAAGCTGCGCGCATAACTTGTATGTGTGGTTACGTGATTGGCACAAGAATCGTCAAGATCCAAAAATCAAAGATGGTAAGATGTTCGTGACGCGTGTTTGTAAATTTTTATCTACATCAATACAGTTCTTACGCGATTTTCTTGTTTCTTTTTTTTTTAAATAAAACTTCCGATAAATAATAAATCGTGGATACTTGTATGTTTGTTGATAGCCAAGCAAACTAACGGGCAAATCTACAAAGCTGCCTTGCTGTCTGGTGCGCCAGGCATAGGTAAAACGACAACTGCGCAAGTTGTATGTAAAGAATTGGGATACGACCTTGTAGAGTTCAATGCTTCCGACACGAGAAACAAAAACCTTCTGAAGGCAGAAGTCTCGGGACTGTTGTCCAATACTACAATGAAGGATTTTGTCACGGGTAGATATGTGTGACACTCAATTTTGAAATAACGATGCCAATTCTGTTGTTTCATGTAACACATTGCAGGCACCACGCAGAAAATTACGAAGAAACACGTGTTGCTGATGGACGAAGTCGACGGTATGGCGGGTAACGAGGATCGCGGTGGTTTGCAGGAATTAGTCAACTTGATCAAACACACCGACGTACCAATTATTTGCATATGCAATGACCGGTTTAACACAAAGATGAAAACCATTGTCAATTATTGCTACGATCTAAAATTTCCGAAGCTCAGAGTGGAGCAGATAAGAGTACATTAGTTCACTAGATTCAGCTTGAATGACGTTTTTCATTTTTTTATGATATAAATAAATATATTGTTTTTCTCCGTAGAGTTCTATGAAATCTCTGTGCTACAAAGAGAAGATTGAAATTTCGACGCAGGACCTCGATCACTTGATCGAATCGACGAATCACGATATACGACAAGTAATAAATCATCTGGAGTTTCTCAGCAGTCAGACATCGAACACGGAAACGATCAACAAACCTTCGAAGAAGGACTTCAAACTCGGTCCGTTTGATGTCGTGAAAATGGCGTTTAACGCGGAGGAGCAGAAGAAATTGGATTTGAACAATAAGATCAGTCTATATTTCCACGACTACAATATAGCACCTCTTTTCATAGAAGAGAATTATCTGAGTGTCAGAATACCTCAAACGTCACCGTAAGTACATCCGTTCTCTTTTTTACATAAAGAAAAAAAACCAATAAACATTACATTTACAGTCTTCAGAAGTTAGAGAAAATTTCCAAGGCGGCCGACAGCATATCCCACGGGGATCTCGTCGAGAAGGTGATGAGAAGCAACATGATGTGGAGTTTGCTTCCGATGCACGCGTGTTTCTCATTCGTCATTCCGGGTAACGAACTCGCGGGAAGTCTCGACGCGATGGTGCGTTTTCCGAGTTGGTTCGGGCGAAACTCGAAAACAATGAGATTCAACAGGTATTTGTGATTAAATATTGATTTTTGTGTTAACATACGGGATATTGCGATTAAACAACGCTGGAATTGGGACAACACACACGTGCGTATTTTTTCCAGATTGCTGCAAGAGTTAACGACGCACACGCGATTAACTACTGGTGCGAGCAAAGACGCCCTGAACATGGATTATCTGACCCATATTCGAAATGCCATTGTAAAGCCCTTGATAGATAAAGGCACCGATGGCATAGAAAACGCGATAGATATTATGAAAAACTATCATTTAACGAGGTATTTTGAACTCATTCGCACTAAACTCATTGAAAAACACATATGTACTGATGTTCAATTTTTTTCTGTTTAAGAGAGGATTTAGATTCAATAATAGAGATTTCTCTCTGGCCAGGAGTTAGCGATCCAACAAGTAATCTTGAAAGTAAAGTATGTATAATAATAGCATATATGTAATACTCCTATATTGCTAGTACGGTGCCGACCTGAAGCTCACCGTTACGGTGCAGACAATATAGTAGCCTCTCTCTCCAGCTGCTTT
>NW_018020613.1:45863-56300 GCF_002006095.1 Pseudomyrmex gracilis
AAGAGTTTTAATGTTCATCGTCGAAAATTGCCCAAAAAAAGTGTAATCTTACGTCTCGTGAAGAAGTTCGAACAAACCGGTAGCGTTCTCGATGATAGAGTTGGAAAATGTGGCGCGAAACGAACTGCGCGCACGCCGCAAAACATCGAGCAGTTGCATGTACAAAATGTACAAAAATAGTATATATATAAATATTAATGTATTAAAAATTATTTAATGAAAAAAGTTGAAATATTAAAAAACTAAGTGTTAATATATTACCGCGATATGTGTTGTAGGTAAAAGCGGCGTTTACGCGAGCGTATCAGAAGAGCATGCCGATGTTGCCATACGCGATTAACAGTAACGTCACAGCTAAGAAAAGATCTACGCCAGAAGATGATGAGGCTATGGAAGAGGAAGATAATGAGGAAGAAAATGACGATATTAATTCTGACAGAATGATCAAGGTGACAACACCGAAATTTATATTGAATACTTTAGTTGTACGAGAATATTCCGAGAACACACACACACGAATGTGTGTGTGTGAAACACTCGCGTATATGTAGCATTAAGTTTTACAAAAGAGTAGATAATGCGACTAAAAAAATGTATTTCACAGGCAAAAAAAATCAATACTGCTGCCAGTACCAGCAAAGCATCGTCAAAAAGAAACGGTGAACCAACCAAGAAACGCGGACGAGGTCGAGCCAAAGAAAAATAAAAGACAATTACACACTGAGGAAAAATAAAAGACAATTACATTAAAATGGAAAATTACACATATGTATTTAGAAAAATCCATGAATCGCACAATATTAATACAGTATGAATACTCGTTCATCATTCGATAAGTGATGTTTTTACATAGTCGAAATATTATTTTTATATATCACTTGGTAGATTTATTGCACGTAAAAATGCAATGATATATACAATACATCCCATATGTACGTACACATGTAGATTTCCAATAAGCATTCGGTAAGGAGTTGAGCTTGTATGTTATCTTTCAATCTTGCGCTAAGATATATAATTTTATTCTCTTTCGCGTCGGAAAAATTATTCCGAAGACTCTGTGGTATCTTCAAGCTCTCCTCTTGTCTGTACACATTCTGAAATGAAAGAACACAGTGATATGTTGCCATAAACAACAACGTACGTGTATGTGCATGCGTGTTTCATACAAACGAGATATAAACAATATATTTTACATAAAATATTAAAAAAATAAAGCTTATTATTGGACGCAAGTACGTACTTCTAGAACTGGGTTTCCATCCAATATACTCATTAGTTCTCTTGTTTTCTTCTGTCAGCCAATCGGTTAGAGGTTTAAAGTACTCCAAAAGTCCAGCCGAGTCCATTTGCCTTTGACCCGCAATTCTTTCCATTGCGTCCGGCCACGGTTTCGAAAAACCCAATTCAAGCATGGATCTGGCGAATTCATTTGCGTTATTTATTGTCGTACTCTTATTTTCGCAATAAACTCACTTAAGCAGATTTCCTGCGTCCTTGTTCTCGTAAATGTCGCATTGATGCAGAGGATTGGCGTTCGGGTTCTTTGGATCGTACTGCTTCGCTTCGGTGCACAGAGCTTTGTGGAACTGGAATTGTATCACAAAGCTCACGTAGTATCTTATATACTCAACGTCCGCGATTATGTGGTACTTCGCACCAGGATCAAAGTCTTCTTCCGATCTGTCTACCGGAGGTTCGATACCTTGATACTCCTCCGCGAGCGACCACCTTGAAGCAAAAAGGTTTGTATCTCTCTCACAACGTCCCTCTTATAATTTTAACGATAAAGAGATAAATCTGACGTTCAGTTTTTTTATCTACAGGATCAATCATCATCGCTAATTTGTTACCCAGAACACTGACCAGTCGCAGTTGTAATTGTCAGGTGTGACTTTTCCCTGGAAGACATTCCAACGCCATCGGTCCATCATGTAACTGAACGGTAAGAAAGCGATTTTATCGAGACTCTTCGCGTAGAGATGATTTAGGATCGCTTCCTGGTCAGTCGAGTCGTCGTTCAGCAGACCGATCTTCTTAAGATGACTGGGAATGGATACGCTGAGAGAGATGACATCACCGACCGCCTCGTGAAAGCCAGGATTCGCGCCTTCTTTGTAAACCGTGGGCTGGTTCTTGTATTGCAAGTAATACTCGATGTGACCCATCTCGTGATGTGCCGTCAGCAAGTTCTCCATGGTGACGCGCGTGCACTGCTTGATCCTGAAGTCTTTGCCGTCGTAGAAGTCCCACGCGCTTGCATGGCAAATCATATCTACGTCCTTCTGCTTCTCGAGGATCGACCTCTCCCAGAACGTGTCCGGCATGGCGGACAAGTTAATCGACTTGAAGAAGTTCTCGGCGAGACGGAACATACTCGTCGCGTTGTAACCTGCTCATAGAATCACAAAGAACCACTATAACGTGTATTCAGCGGAAGTTGGACATAGAAAACCAAGCAGAAATGACTGTAATTTAGTAGCATAAAGTTTGAAAAGTCAAGTCGAAACTTGCCTTGTTCAACCAGAGCATTGCTAACGTCCGGCAACTGCTTGCCCGGGAACGGTACGGTGAAGTCCGCAATATTCGCCCAGGACTGAGCCCAAGTGTTGCCTAACAAGTGCGCCGGAATTGGTCCGTCCTTGGAGACGATGTCTTCGCCATACTTCTTCCTAAGTTCACGTCGTACGTAAGCGTGAAGTTGCAGATACAGTGGTCTCAATTGTTGCCAGAGAGCCTCTGCAAAAATCTCGCTGTTTTATAAGTTTTCTTCGCACGTGTAACGGACTGATGTGACGGACATGCATGCAATCTTACCAATTTGCTCGGGGAAATCGTCGGCTTCGTAATCCTTCATCCAATACGCGGCGTAGTCGGTAAAGTTATTGAGTCTTGCCGCAGTGTTGGCCAGCTCGACATACTTTGTATATAGAGATTTCATCTTTTCACCCGACGCTTTCCTCCACTCCACCCAGATATGTTTCAGCTCTTTAGGATCGCGACTCTTCATCAGAATTTCCGTTATCTCCGGCTCGAGCGCGAGGTCGCACTTTGTTTTATTTTTGTAGTCGCAGATCTTCGCGGTGCTATAGATGTTCTCCATTTGACTGATCGTTGTCTTGAATTCTTTGAAACTCTGTGATCATAATTTCGTTTTGTTTCTACTATTTCTTATATTCATAGGATCACTGAGAATGAAAGAAATATTTTACAAGTGACTCCGCGAAACTAGTTTTTTTTTCTAAACAGAAGTTTCAGATGTGAGAGAATATAAATATTCCTTTAAAATCTACGTATGAGAATATTCAGCAACTTTTGTACAATAAATTTTTATATTCTTCTCACTTTATCAAGGTTGTAGAGTTCTTACAAATAAAAGTAATATTAACTCAAGTTGATTTTTGCAAAATTCTTACGTCTTCAGGAAGCGCTGCAGCACCGAGTATACTGAGCTTCTTGAACCGCCTCTTGACATCCTCGTCCGGCAAATCTCTCCATGGGAAAGCGTTCACTTCTTGAGCGATCTGTTTGATAACGCGAGCCGCCTCCGCGGACACATTTAGCTTCTCGGCCAGGTTCTCTTCTGTCAGATTTGACGCGTAATTCCACTCAGCGATGCTCTGCTTGTTATTCCATTCCGCATACAACACATCGAGACGTTTCAAAATATCTTCAGCATTCTTCAGATTTTCGGTAGCTTGCTGCACATCATCGGAAGAAATTGTCGTATCTTCTGTCGGCGCAGCTTCGGTGACCGCCAGAGTCACGATTGCTGCTACCAGAAATCTGATATAACATATAATTACACACTGCTCAGTATATATTTGTATTGTAATAATAGTAGAAACATTACATATATGCGTTATTTATCACATTATATTATTGATATTTATTGTTGATTGCATATTGTTGATAAGGAAAATTGCATATTGTTGATAAGAAAAATTCTAAATCATGTGCAAGATAGTTGATATCAAAACATTTCATCTGCGATAGCTGTATCAAGTAGAGATTGTATCTTATCAATACTGTCAATAATGCGGCATAGTGTTACTTGTTAATTAAAATGTTTGCAAAAATCCAATATTTTATGACAATAATTTTATAATTTTCCAGGAGAAACATTTTCTCTCATCTTCAACAGTTTTAATGTTTACTTTTTATTGTTTCACATATAAAATTTCAGAGTAAATACTCTGAATGGAATTAAAATGTCGGAATAAATTTGTTTTTGTTTTGAAATCGAATATGAATAGTGCATTTCTCGGCCTTCGAATATGACATTGTTCGGTTGAGCACAATATTAACTCATCCGGCATATTAACTCGTTAGGTCATGAGATTGTCGCAGTACATACATATTCTGCAGTGCGTACTAAAGTGAGTACATCCGGGAATACTAAACGTATATAATTCGTGCGTGCGTACATACAATCTTTATTGAAACTGAATGATAGTTTCAAATTTGTAAAACTCAATCTCATGTAAAACAATCATGTAAATGTCAACGCATTTTACATTCATCATCGTGTTGTTTTCTCAAAGTTATTGATCATCGTCACGGTCACTTGTCGCTTACGCGTCGAAGAGGAAAAACAAATATTGTGCCAATCATTTAACGAGATACTTACAGACGCAGCATATCGGATTTCTTTCGCAACAATTCAATCTAGCGGTTTTTATACACAAATTCAAGCAACTTTCACAAGTTGTGACGTTAGCCCTTCACCGCTACGAGGTCTTTTAATGTATGACGAGACAATCGCGTCCCGACCGTCGACTGACCTCTGTTAGCGAGACACGTTGTCTTTTATGCCATCTCCCCACCTGACAATTCAACGCGATCCTGTCGCACGCTTCGTCGAAGCTAATCCTCGTTCGTTTGTGTTGTTGTCTACAAAACACACGCATATATTTACATTTCTGTCCGATCGATCAGATCCCTCCCTTCCCCAATTTTGTGCAATCTTCATGTCTTTCGATGCATCAAACGCATTGTTCGCTCTATTCATAAGATACGGGAAAAAATAGATTTGCATTCCGGAATTCGTGATTGTCGAAGATAAATAGTAAGATTCTTCACATTGGAGAAACTCACGTTGTTCGCATTTTATCCATCTAAATATTTTAGCAGATCAAGTATTTGTAAAGAAATTTGTGAATATTTCTAGGTTCTTTTTATCATTTTCTAAGTCTTATTTCATTAATATCTTATTTATTACACATAAACTAATTTTATTATATATTTGATTATTAGAATATAAAACGGGAGCTTTGCTTGTGTAATCATTCGGACTTCGCACATGAGATTAAACACTTCGCGTTAAATTGTTATCGCATTTATAGCGTTACTTTGCAAAACAGAATGCACTGCGCTCGTAAGTTCTATTTTATGTACATGTAGTACATATTACATATTTCACAACAAGAAATATACGACAAACCTTAGGAAAGAAATGTGCAAATATTTTAGCGAGGTCTTGCTTTTCGCATTATTATTATCTTCTCGCCGCGCGCCGTGAACCAAAACTAATGAGACTTTGCAAGGCACATGAACTACCGTGTACTATTTGCCTGAGATCAGTTTCATACTCTGATCGCAAATTAGTAAGCGCTTGTTATCTGCGAATGGCCTATTCTTCTCGACTCAGAGCAAATAAAAAAAAATACATGCCAACAATCCGCAAGCATAAAACACTTAGTTCCGTTGAACGCGACCAATCTCGAGTCCAGAATATGAAACTGATTTCAAGCACATAGGCTAGTTGCAAATAATAAGCACAAAGCGCTTACTAATTGCGATTGTTGTCCTTGCCGCGCGAGCGTGTTTTCCGTGACTCTTCGTTTCGCTGACACCGCTTGTTCTGCCGAGGACGATACCGATCCAAGGGCTCCCGTTACGACCCCGGAATAAAAGATTGCGCATTGTGCAAAATTTCGGAGGTTGTCACGTACTCGTATCCAATGAGTCTTCCATATATTCAGTGAAGTTGGATTCTGTGCGGTGTCCAGAGGTATGTAAGAAAAATGAGAAAGTTTTCAAAGAAGTAGAACATGTATTTTTTTAACATCTTTAAGACATCTCTCTTTCTCTTTCAAGCTTATAAAAATACCTAACACAAAATGAAATCGAGACACTTGTAAGTGTTTTCAAGCAATAATAAATTTAAACAAATTTGCATAAACGGAAAAATACCATCATCAGAGTTTTTTTGTATTGACTTGAAGTATCTGCAGGAATGTGTTGACGCAGATGTTCTCTCAATTAAAAAAAAAATTAATTGAAGCACTTTTGTGTCTCGGGAAACAGCGGGATGAGCATTCACGTGATATGAGATCGACGACGCGCTGAGAAGTGTCGTAAAATAAATTAAATGTAAATTTTTGGGGGAAATATACTCCTGAGTTGCGAAATCTAAATATATTCTCTTTCGTTCGCGGCACAGGTAAATTCGTGAGAAATTTTCATCTTAAAGGATATCTCTTAGAATAGCATGAATATATGGTCAATTAATTTGAATCTAAAAGACCCGAAAGAGAGACCGCAAAAAGAAGGAAAAACTTCACATAACTTCACGCAATAATGGAACAACCTTTATTTTACTGAAACAAAAAATACCTATAAATTAAAAAGACTTAACATTTATTTTTTATATTTTGAACCGTTTTATACAGATTATAAAAGATTAAAGTTCTTTGGTTCTCTCTAGGATAATAATTTCTATTTTATTTCTCTCTCGATGTTTTTGTTCTCTTCTGTAATTTCTGTGTTAGATTTCACGAGAAGAAGTATAGGAAATTAATATAATATAAACCTATATAAAGTTTGCTATTTTTACAACTGTAATTTTCTCCAACGGTTCAGTAATCAATCACAAGGTAATAAATCGGATGATCTAATTGCCGAGATTCAAAAGAGAAATCGAGATACCTTGAATTGTGCTGTGACTTCCGGCAGTAAATTCTTGACTATTTGTGACAAGAATTATGCAAAAAAAATATTCAAATAATATATTATTGACAATGTTCTTGTAATTCTCTTCATTTTTTTGAAACCTTTTATATTTCGATTACTCAAAAATTATGTTTTTCACATAAAATGTTTATTTGACACACTGTCACGTTGCTCAACAGATAACAATATTGACCTTGACATATATGTCATAAGATGTTAATGAGAATTTGTTTACAGCAACAATTTAAATAATTTTTCAAATTTTCGTCAATCGATCATACGATGTATCTAATCTTAACACATTGCGGACGGGTCACGAGATATCTCGTTTTTAGAAAACTAAACGTTGCGGACGGGTCACGAGATATCTCGTTTTCATGTTTTTTTTATTCAGTCGGCAACTGAGCAAGGAGCTGCAAATGTTATCTTAATAATATACAGATATATGAACTATATGTATACTATTATTTAAAAATACTAAATGCAAATTAAGTAATCTGCGTATCCGCTTCCTGTTATATGCCCGTCCTCAATGTGTTAAGCTTATGATTGAATCATTTTATTTAAAACAGAGGATTAATAGTTAATTTTCACACTTAAAAAGGGAAATAAGAGATTAAGTTAATCAGATACACATTGATATATCATTGATTAATTTGGAGTAATATATTGTTATAAAACATAGATCAGATGGTGATAATTGTTTTGATATTTTTCATATAAAAACGAAACAAATTCGATTAAATCTTTTATCAAAACAAAATGAAATATAGTTTCTTTACAGTATTGATAACCGACAGGGTTTTCCGTTAAATGGAGTAAATCAAGAATACTGATTAGTCATAAAAAATGAATCAACATTTATTTTTACTTCCGTATTCTGATAGCACAATGTGTCAAAATACAGGCAACTTGTCGTCACAAAGACACATATGTGCCAAAGTGTGCGAGCGCTGCCAATCTATATATTTCCCCACTTTGCTTACCAGATGTATATACGTATATATATGTAATTATTATATTTATATTACATATTCTCTTATATTTGTTCGACAAAACGGGAATGAATTATTACGCGCGGCCCATATATAGCATAATGTTTCATGTGAACGAATAAATTAAATGCCAATTGGCACTTTGTCCAAAATATCTGAGAGTACAGTCATGGTCACGTAGGTAGATGAGAAGTCGTGGTGTTCGAATGCTTTATCGAATCGTAACGAAGAGCGAGGAAAATGCAGAGGTGTTTGCAACGCGATCGAATAACAGCGAGAGTATATTTTTATTCTTCTCTATTATATTTGTAATAGATCTTTTAAATATATCAAAGCGCTTTTTGCATCAGAGCAGTACGTCCTGTCTCGCGTTAATATCCTGATTTGGTCATCAGCGGATATTTTCAGAAGCGCCGCCGAGATTGCTGACATACGCCAAAAGCATCTCGACAACGAGAATGGCCACGAGAGAGGCAAGAAACTGAGGAGAAAGAACACGATACACATCTATCAAAGTGAAATGATTGAAGATAACGTGCGTTTATGAGTTGTATCTTCTATATATATCGAACTATTATCTTTCTTTAATATTAAAACATTTTTATCTAAATTTATTAAGTTGCTGATAAATTGATTAAAAGATTCCAGAAAAAAATACGCACAATATCTCTTTCATCGAATCTTTTAACTCTGTAATAGTTTAAACGGTACTTGTTAAGAAAAAGAGATTTTTACATTCTAAACTAAATGTTTGCACTGCAATTAAAACCGCATCTTGCAGATTTCTTTGTTTTATATCTGATTAAAAGTGTTTTCATCAAAACATTAGATTAATACGTTGTGTGACGCGAGAGGAGATAAGAGTACAGACGAGATCAGCGCACTTCGCGTTAATGTCCAGATTAGGAGATGCCGACTGTTCCGCGGGGATTTCCAAGAGAACGCGAATAAGAAGAAGATGATGGGAAAGAAGAAGAAGAAGAAATAAAAGGAAGAGGAGGAAGAGAAGAACGGACGATGATGCGTCGCGGCGCGCGCAAACGGCATCGTCGCTGTTCTTACTCAAAAGCGTTTTCGTGTGAGACAACAACGTTTTTGCGTACAAGCTTCCTGGTCGTGTACCACCACCCGCGAGACGCAAGGCGTGGGCAGCATTGGGAGCCAGCCCTGGAAGGCGTCTCGTGTGCCCATCTTCGGTAGCGTCGGGTACAGCACCGCAGATGTTATATCTGGCGTCGCGACGCTCTCAAGCCTCAGCCGCTCCTCAGCCGCCCGTCGATTCACAACTCACCCCCACGGTTAGTAGCAAGTCTAAGAATCGCGCTTCTCTTGTGCTTGTACAATTATTTGGAACTCCGAAGTGCCAGCGAAAGAAATTGAAAACTACATCGGTCCAAATTTTGAGAGAAAAGCATGTGAATAATCTGGAAAAGAGCTAACTTTATAGTGAAGTCAAGTTTGCGATATTGTTCAGTACTTCGATAAAGAAGAAATTAATTTGAAGCGTTCAAAGTGGAAAAACCAAGTGAAATAATATCGTGTCACTAATTGCCAATAAACTAACGAAGATTTAGCTGAGAAGGATTCTGCATGCATTATTGAGATAATAGTTTGTGCCGGTTTTTTGCACACAAGTAAACGTAAATACTATATTTTTTTAATAACATTAATCATTTTCTTGATAAAAATGAAATACTTGATTTCTTCAATTATAATAAGTTAAAAAAGCATTATATTTCAATGCTTTACATACATTAAATCGATTCAAGATTGTCAGAAACTAAATAAACTTTAGCAACTTTTATTATCTTCTATTTAAAAAAAAATGTAATCAGTCATTTAATTAAATCAATTTTAATACAATTTATGAAAATTAAAATTATAATTTACTTGCTTAAACAATCAGCAGCAAACATTTTTACACGAAATCGATTATAATTAGAATTTACTTCATAATTTCCGTTCACGCCTCTAGATAAAAATAGATAGCATTATGTAAATCTACGTGCTACTTAAACAAGCGCAACTTTTGTGTACGACTACTTGCAGCACAAAAAGTTATACCAAAATATATTTTAACAACTTGATCCAACAATTTGTTCTAATCTCTACTTTTATAGATTTTTTTCAGAGATTCTAAAGCAGCAACAAGATGTGTGACGACGAAGTAGCTGCCCTTGTTGTGGACAATGGTTCCGGCATGTGCAAAGCCGGTTTCGCCGGAGACGACGCTCCTCGCGCCGTCTTCCCCTCGATCGTCGGTCGCCCCAGACATCAGGGTGTGATGGTCGGTATGGGTCAGAAAGACAGCTACGTGGGTGACGAAGCTCAGAGCAAGAGAGGTATCCTAACATTGAAATACCCGATCGAGCACGGTATTATCACCAACTGGGATGATATGGAGAAGATTTGGCATCACACTTTCTACAATGAACTTCGAGTCGCTCCTGAAGAACATCCTGTTCTACTCACAGAAGCGCCCCTCAAC
>NW_018020613.1:62225-91292 GCF_002006095.1 Pseudomyrmex gracilis
CGTATGCAAAAGGAAATCACTGCTCTTGCTCCCTCGACCATCAAGATCAAGATCATTGCTCCACCCGAGAGGAAGTACTCCGTATGGATCGGTGGTTCCATCCTGGCTTCCCTGTCCACCTTCCAACAGATGTGGATCTCCAAACAGGAGTATGACGAGTCCGGCCCCGGCATTGTCCACCGCAAATGTTTCTAAATGCGTCGTTAAGTCATCAATTCGACGATGCTTTTTTCAAAAGAACATCTTTCTACCTCGAAGAGAACACGCAACAATATGTTGTTCTGCTCCGAGCAATCAAGCTGCTACGAAAAAACATCATCAGAGCACCATCATCGACTTTCAGTCATTGGATCTCATCAAATTGTCATTGTCTTGCTTGTCGTTGCGTGAACAACGACGACTTGGCTAATCATCTCTTGTCACTTAAAAATTGTACGTGACATCACGTCATTACTCACTTGGCGGTATCATCACGGCCGAGGTAGCGGTTGGCGAGTTTTCGTGTCGCAGGACCTCGCCTATGGTGGCCTGGACGTTGCTGAGCAAAAAAATCCTCGCACGTATAAAATTCAAATGCACGTAAAGAAAATCCAAATGCATCTTTCGATTACGAAAGGGACATTCTTGGATGGACAGAAGAAAACGTGGATTTTGCCGGCTTTTGCTTGTCAACGAGTTTCGAGACTACTTTAGGAAGGTTGTGCTCTTTTACTGTCGCGCGAACGTCTTTAACCACCGTTATAGAAATTAATCATCTATACGTTCTATTATGTACGACTATATAGTTTGCTAATCAAAGCAAGCAACTTTAAGTTCTATCAACATACTTCTATACTGTAATTTATTTTGTAAATATTATACGCTATAATGTTATTATACGATGTCAAACTCAAATACACATAATATCACACTACCAGTGTTATACAATCTTTTTTATATATTTACCTTATAAACTCCGTGTTTGAATTATTTCTTCTATTTCCTTGGCATCTTCTTGGCGAAACATTATCAAGTTCCTTGTGATCGTCCTCAATCTTCAATTCTTCTTAAGAGATCTTCGTTCTATACTGCAAAAAACATGTTAATTATATAGCAAGAGTACGCAAAGTTTAAAATAAATTTGTTAAAAAACGTTGGTTTTATTTTATCAAACATAAATGCATTTATTAAGAGAGAAGTAAAACTTTTTTAGATATAAGTATTTAAAGTCAATTCACGCGAATATGTAAAAAAGATTTCTTTCTATTTTTCATCTTCTTTAAGATTTTACTTAAATAAATGTTGAGAATGAAAGAAAGAACTCTTGTGCCTTATTCACTTCACAATCTGTCTCAAACTTTATAACAATAAACGAAATTTTAGCTGAGTGTTTTAACGTTTTGGGAGTATAATCCTTTCGATTTCGCGTCCAAATTTGTCTTCGCAGAGGAGTAGCGGCGATCGTAATTTCAAAATAGCCCTTATTGATACGTGCATGTGTGCAATCGCGGTAAGTAGTAACCTTGGTCCAAAATATGACACTATAACCCTTGTTATAAACCAATTTTCCACTATGTAATTTTTTCTCTTTTCCGTGCCAAACTCTGCGTAATGAGAATTTTGCTTCCACGAAAGTCGAGTTTGCTAAACTTAATTATTCGCGCAAAGAAACTTATGAATTTACTCTCCAAACTCCAAGAATTATTATTATCTTGCAGTTATCACATCCTTTCTAGAAGTCTTTTGTAAGAAGGATCCGTAAGCGCGGATCTTGATTCTAGTGATATTTAAGGACGAGAATTTTCGCAATAAAAGCTCTCACAAAGAAGCTAGCTTCAGTTTATTTCGGTCGCATCGCGTAATCACAAAATATTTTCGCCTGTATCTTGATTCTTATTTCTTTCTCGATCTCTTCCGCCTCCTAGTCATTCATACGTGTTTAATGCACTCGTTTGAATAAACACTTCTACACGAAAGTTATGTACAAATTATTGCGATTTGAAATTAAATTTATTATAAGAAAATAAATATACAATTAGAATTTAAAATGCCGAACACACAATGTGAGATCTTGAAAGAAGAAAATTCATGAACTATACCAAAAACCTCGATGTCTATTTTAGAAAACTACGTTTAAAAAAAGATATAAAGAAAGCTTACACATATTGCATGAGTCTTTCAACAAACACATTTCTGTGAAGTTTACTTTCATAAAACCAAACCAGATCTGTCCAAATCAAGCGTACGAGAATATTTTTACATGAAATATTTTGCTCGGTACGTGTGCAGAAACGCAATACAAAGACTGAAATTATTACAAAGACAAGAATTAAGTAACTCGGAGAGGACCGTAATGCCGAAGCGATCGGTATGTATTTGAAAGTAACGTGGGAATGCGAAGTATTTCCAAAGCGTGTTTCGTCGATCCGCTTAGGGGCTGCGACCGCCTAGTTCGGCGAGCATTGCGACGCCCCGCGAGGCGATGCCTTTTTCGTGCCTGTCGGACACGCACCATCCTACGAAAATGCGGGGGCGTTGAGACGAGAGCATATAATCGACGTCGCGACGCCGCCGAGGCACAGACGCCGCTCCACCTCTGTCCCGTGCACGGTACGTAGACACAGTAGTATTTCCGCAAGAATTTCCGTCAGAGTCCTTTTCTCCTCTCGGGAATACGGGTTGCTCCGTTTGCTTCCGCGTCGCCTTATCTCGAGACAGTTTACGTGTTGTTGATATGACTTGCGAGTCGAAGTGATAAACGCTGCTGCGCCATTAGGATTATCCGAGACAATCAAGAATCTCGTTCCAGACAGAGAGTAACAGCTTACACTTTACTATTTTTATTTATATATTCAGTATTCTCAAGTTTTATAAGTTCCGAACTTTATCAAGTAATTTTTAAAGTTCCAAAGTTCCAAAGTTTAGAATATATAAATGGATGGATTATTGTTATACGAATGAATTAATTATTATTTATAGAACATAACATTCTTGCTTGTTTTGTTTTTAGTTCATTTTCACTCATTTTTTAAATAAAAATAAATCAATAAAGATATTAAAATAATATAATTAAACCACTTAAGATATTAAAATAGTTTTAAATGTCGATGATAAGACACTTAACTTTTAATTAAACTGTTCTTAATTACTTAGATTAGTAACATATATATTTCTTATTATTTTTCTTTAATTCATAAATAAAATCTGAATGAATTGAGTTTGGAAAAATTTAGCTGTTGCTTATAAATTACGATATTAAAGATTATACATTTTTATTTCTAACATGTTTATATTTTTTAAGTTATTATATATACTTGCCTAAGAGAAGCGTTCGATTCATTGTCGAATTCTCGGAAGAAGTTCAAGTTCGCAGCGTATCATTGTATCCATTGAGATTGATTCTTGGCGCATCATCAAACTGCTCACATAATTGTTGAATAGCTGTATTCGTCTTTCATTCGATAAGCCAAAAAGCAACCCCTGTTCCAAATTAATTTTAATTTTTGAATATAAAGTACACACATCTGTTTCTATCTATCTATCTATCTATTTCTCTCTCTCTAATTGTATCAATTTTTATAGTAGTTAAAAGTAATAGTATATAAATTTTCAGAAAGCATTACATAAACAACTAATCAGATCAAAATTAAAATAAAAAATTTTTATCAAAATTAGTATGATTTAAAAACGTGTTTTAAATTACTTAACATTTAATTTACTCGCTTTAAATTTATCTGACAAACTATAAAAGTTACAAATTGTGTGAAGTACATGTAAGTAGACAAAGTTCACCGATCTTTCAATGTCCATAAAAGGATCTCACTCTTGCGGAACGCGCACTTTCTCTATTTCTATTCTCCTATAATAAGATCATTTCTAAAATTACTCTTCTAAAGATTAATTTTCTTAATACTCTTTAATTTTAAACTTTGTTTAATAACCTTTAGTTTTAGTTATAATGCTTTTAAGAATTAGAACTAAAACTAACAAGAGCAAGTTCAAAATTTGTATTAATGTTAATACTAATGTATTAATATTAATACAGTTGCTGATCATAAAAGCAGCGCGTAGTGCAGAACGAGTGATCCCTTTATGGTCGCGTTCATAGACGCATAGCCGAGGTCTACGGCCGTGCAGACACGTTAGTCCTTTTCCGCGAGCAGACATAATTTTGGCATGCTCACCGTTGGCCTCGCGGCGGGGCGTTATGTTTTACCCGTCGTCGTCGTCGTCGTCTTCGGCTGCGGCGGCGACGGCGGCGGCGGCGGCGTCAGCCACCATAATCGTCGCTTGAACTTATTAGGGAGCGTCCGCCGTACGTCTAAAGTTAGCGACGCGTCGAGCGAAAATAGCGCCGAGACGCTGGGGCTGCTTTGCCTATCGCTTTATAGGCAACTGGGTCAATTCTAGCTTCGCGCAATGTCCGCCTGGGAATTTTATCGAAGAACCTGCGAAATTCATGTCTATTATCAAATATATAAATTATATATTTTCGATAACTTATTTCTAACGTTTTTTAAAAGTTTTTAAATGCTTCCTATCTTTGTTCTCCTTTTAGAAAACGTTTTTAAATAATTTTAAATAATTTAAGTGTTCTCTCGAAGTTAATATACTCAAGCTTGTATGCGTTTTATTTGATAATAAAATAAAACAATAAAAATTTGTATTCTCTTCACGCAGATTTGGCGTAAATTATATACTTTCACTATATCTTCTTATCTTAACATTATTATTATTTACATAAAAAAAGCAATACTATTTATAAATATATAACATTGGCAAAATTATTTTTAAATTAGTTTTTGTATGTTATTGATAAAACTCGGTTATTACTGAACAAAAGAATATTAGTCAAAATTTAAATTAGTGATATCAAAACTACAAATAGAAATAAACTTTTTACGCAATTATTATCTAGATTATTAGCAAAGATAACAGAAACATCACGATTATTGCAGAGAGTTAAACCCGAAGAAAAGCCACAATGTGTGACGACGAAGTAGCTGCCCTTGTTGTAGACAATGGTTCCGGCATGTGCAAAGCCGGTTTCGCCGGAGACGACGCTCCTCGCGCCGTCTTCCCCTCGATCGTCGGTCGCCCTAGACATCAGGGTGTGATGGTCGGTATGGGTCAGAAAGACAGCTACGTGGGTGACGAAGCTCAGAGCAAGAGAGGTATCCTGACATTGAAATACCCGATCGAGCACGGTATTATCACCAACTGGGATGATATGGAGAAGATTTGGCATCACACTTTCTACAATGAACTTCGAGTCGCTCCTGAAGAACATCCTGTTCTACTCACAGAAGCGCCCCTCAACCCAAAAGCTAATCGTGAAAAGATGACGCAGATCATGTTCGAAACCTTCAACAGCCCCGCCATGTATGTCGCCATCCAAGCCGTCCTTTCACTGTACGCTTCCGGTCGTACCACCGGTATCGTCTTGGATTCCGGTGACGGTGTTTCTCACACCGTACCCATCTACGAAGGTTACGCTCTTCCTCATGCTATCCTCCGTCTGGATTTGGCCGGTCGCGATCTTACCGACTATCTCATGAAGATCCTGACTGAGAGAGGCTACAGCTTCACCACCACGGCTGAGCGAGAAATTGTCCGCGATATCAAGGAGAAACTGTGCTATGTCGCTTTGGACTTCGAACAGGAAATGGCTACCGCTGCCGCTAGCACATCTCTCGAGAAGAGCTACGAGTTGCCTGATGGTCAAGTCATTACCATTGGTAACGAAAGGTTCCGTACGCCCGAAGCTCTCTTCCAACCTTCCTTCCTGGGTATGGAATCCTGCGGTATTCACGAGACCGTCTACAACTCCATCATGAAGTGCGACGTCGATATCCGTAAGGATCTGTACGCCAACAACGTTCTGTCCGGAGGTACCACCATGTATCCCGGTATTGCCGATCGTATGCAAAAGGAAATCACTGCTCTTGCTCCCTCGACCATCAAGATCAAGATCATTGCTCCACCCGAGAGGAAGTACTCCGTATGGATCGGTGGTTCCATCCTGGCTTCCCTGTCCACCTTCCAACAGATGTGGATCTCCAAACAGGAGTACGACGAGTCCGGTCCCGGCATCGTCCACCGCAAGTGCTTCTAAGCAATTACGCTCGATGCTATTCACTATTATTATCGTTATTATTGCTACACCTTTCCCTAAGATGTACCGATCACTGCCGCATTGCTTCGTCTAGTTGGGTCTCCCTTAGTCGAATACAATTTATTGTCGTTATTATCGGTCCGTGGCGGCGAGTCTTTTTCCAACGACTATCACACATATACGTCATCTTTTGTATATAAGTTTACGTCTATGGAATAAATCAATCTTGTATTCTTAAATCCGTTTAATTCATAATGTTTCATTTTTTGATACCCTTATATTTGAATGAGTAGTAAGTAGAGTAATACTTCTCGTATTAAAAGAAATTATATGCATTTATAATTAAATAGTACAATTAGTCTAATATATATATATACACATATATGTATATATATGTATAATTAACTAATTAGTAAAGTGAGTTTAACGGCAAAGGATAATTTGTTAATTTCACGGTTTAACAGATTATCAAGTTCAGAAAAACATCAATATTAAACCTTATAATTAAATATGCGTTTATAAAATTTCTATAAAAGTGTGTATAAAAGTTTACGTTTTATAAATAGTATTAAAATTAAGATCACTATAAAACTGTACGTAAAAAAATTGATATGTAGAAGATGTGCGAAGTATTATTTCGGATTTATTCGGTAACCGTTCATTAAAGAAAAGCACAATCTATAAATAATGTCGTGTTGTATTGATTGATAAATGTAATTTGATATCAGTGTTTCTAATCTTGTTCACATACAGCTACGTGGTTTTTGAGCTCTTTTTTTGGCACTTTATGTATAGATTTGCAGAAAGATGTGTATGTAAATAAGTGTAGTATCATATTAGCAACCATAACAAACGCGATGATATTACATAAAACATGAAGATAGCACGGCCGATATTACATAAAACTTGACCGAGGATATCTCTCATATCTGGCAATACTCCAAAATCTATAAACATATTTTAATATTACGCATGTATTGTGTGTCTTTTTGACAGTATAATTATAGATTAAAATTTTATTGTCTGACCAGAAATACAACTAGGGAAAGGTGACTACATTTTGTCAATTATATACATTTAAAGTTCAAAAGTTCAACGCAAAATAACAACTATATGTGCGGTTATTATATATTTGTGTATAGTTGTTATAAAATAATAACTGTGTGTCAAATTATACACAAGATAGGTTGTTACATATGAAACATGCAATCGAGTTTTTTGCCGATAAATTGAGATTAGTCGAGGTACACAAGATATGTGTATCCTTAAAGTTTGTTTAATCGATGTCATTACTTTTTCTACTTAAGTTTTTTCAAGTTATCTACTTGAGGTTTTTCAAAGGAAAAGTAATGAAAACGTTTACCTCATCTGATGAGAACATCCAATTAGAATTTTTACACTTACATCTTGCGAGATTATTGCGATCGTAGTAATGCGAACGAGAGACCTTCGACAAAAGGATGCACCCTTTCAGGGTTGAAACTCGGCAATGTGAATCAGCACTAGCTACCGGTACCAGTATCTTTACTGGCGATGCAAAAAGGTAGAGGGGATTTTCGCGATGGCTCGAGCAAAATAGTCGCCCTGTGCGTCTGCCAATTATAGCAAATTACAAACTGCAATTAGTGAATAAGATCGTTTCTGCTAATGCACGGGCAATTGGTTTTTTTGCAAACCGATTTAATTAAATATTGCATTACATTACTGATGTTTCAAGAACAAAATTGGTCAAGGTAATAATGATCACCAAAAACGCAAAGATAAAAAAAGTTTTTTTCAAGAATTAATATACCGAAAAGATTTTCTAATCTTCTAAAGTTCAATTTTATAACAAGTTCTATTTTTTTAATTAAATATTTTCAAATCTTATACCGTCAATTTATTTTTTCGACTTGTTTTTCAAAAAGTTAATATTCTGAAATTTGTTTTCTGTAATTGTTGCTTGAATATCTTTTAGAACTTTTTTGTGTATGTTTTTTTTTAATTTTATTTCCTCTTTTGTCACAGGATTCTACAGTGTAATTCTTGTTCATTTTTCCAATCTTCATCTTTCAAGATTTCTTTGGATTTGCATCCCTTTGCCGAGGCTCACAACGACATCCGACGGCCCTGGCACGTAACGAGTCCTTATTTGGACCCGGGGACCGCTGGCCACCACCTCGTCGTTGTCGCAAGCACTCTCCGTTTTCCTCTATCTCTCCCTCTACTGGCGCTATTCTCTTTAGGGCGAACTAAGGACTAGGTTGATTCTAATGGGCGGCGCGGACTCCCGGCCCGATGTTTAACGCGGACAGCAGATTTCCATGTAAGGGGCGGACCGCTATTTTCGGCCGCAGACCGATATGGATAAAGGGACCCCACGGAGTCGACGGTGCGCCACTCGCTGCTCTCGCCGGTCTCTTGCACGACATACACGCGACCCTTGAACGACCATCGTCGATCTCGCCCTCGGCTCTTATATCAGTTTACGGTAAAATTCATCGTGCTGTTGATTTCAACAAAACGCGACTACTTCCTCGGCTCACACGCACCACGTTCAAGAATTTTCTTCGAATCAAGGTCTTCTTCGTCCAAGAAATTTTCGCAATCGCAAAAATTTCACCAGGATTTTTATTATTCGATCATATGTAGTGTTATTAGGATAAATAGTGCTCAAGTTAATTAAGTGAGTTTTTAGTTGTGAGTACAAGAGCGGTGAAAAGTTGATCAGATAATATTCCAAAAATCCTTGAAAGAAACTGTGCAAAATGAACCGAGAAGGGCTTGCGTAATTAAATATAAAGTGAAGTAGTGTTTCTGATGAATGCATCATAGTGGACGTAAAAATAGTGATAGTTACATAGTTAATTAACACTACTGCACTACTTATTTTAGAAATAAAACTCGATATACTTTTCATATTTTAAGAAATGCGGAAAAGTTTTTAATATTTTATATATTATTTCTTAAATTAACTTGTGGATCTGAAAATATTTATTAACGATATTTTGTTTTTATAATAACTAATCGTATAATAATTACCAATACCTTATGCCGAAATACTTCTTTACATATCTCATTTCCGCAGATAATAATATTAAAAGCCGACCAAGATGTGTGACGATGATGTTGCGGCACTAGTCGTGGACAATGGATCCGGTATGTGCAAGGCCGGATTTGCCGGAGACGATGCGCCGCGTGCCGTGTTTCCTAGCATTGTTGGTCGCCCTCGTCATCAGGTTTGTCCGTGTATAAGTTTGTTTTCATAAATCTATCAGTTACATAAAATTTATTATTTTATATTTTTATTTACATTCCCATTTTCGAATCTATTAAAGACTAACTCAATATTGTAGTTCTAAAAGTTCATTAACTTAGTTAAAACGAATATCCTTCGTCTTCTTGGTTTGAGCAAAGAAAAACGTACTATCCCGCTTACGTAAAATTTCGTTCTTTGCAGGGTGTGATGGTCGGTATGGGTCAAAAAGACAGCTATGTTGGTGACGAGGCGCAAAGCAAGAGAGGTATATTAACATTAAAGTATCCTATAGAACACGGTATTATCACCAATTGGGACGATATGGAAAAAATTTGGCATCATACTTTCTACAATGAATTGCGAGTCGCTCCTGAAGAACATCCTGTTCTTCTTACCGAAGCACCCCTTAATCCGAAAGCTAACCGTGAAAAAATGACGCAGATCATGTTCGAAACCTTCAACAGCCCCGCCATGTATGTCGCCATCCAGGCCGTCCTCTCACTGTACGCTTCCGGTCGTACCACCGGTATCGTCTTGGATTCCGGTGACGGTGTTTCTCACACCGTGCCGATCTATGAAGGTTACGCCCTTCCTCATGCCATTCTTCGTCTGGATTTGGCCGGTCGCGATCTCACCGACTATCTCATGAAGATCCTGACCGAAAGAGGCTACAGCTTCACCACCACGGCTGAGCGAGAAATCGTCCGCGACATCAAGGAGAAACTGTGCTATGTCGCCTTGGACTTCGAACAGGAAATGGCAACCGCTGCCGCCAGCACTTCTCTCGAAAAGAGCTACGAGTTGCCTGATGGTCAAGTCATCACTATCGGTAACGAGAGGTTCCGCTGCCCAGAAGCTCTCTTCCAACCTTCCTTCCTGGGTATGGAATCCTGCGGTATTCACGAGACCGTCTACAACTCCATCATGAAGTGCGACGTCGATATCCGTAAGGATCTGTACGCCAACACTGTCCTGTCTGGTGGTACCACCATGTATCCCGGTATTGCCGATCGTATGCAGAAAGAAATCACCGCCCTCGCTCCCTCGACTATTAAAATCAAGATCATTGCTCCACCTGAAAGAAAATATTCCGTATGGATCGGTGGTTCCATCCTGGCTTCCCTGTCCACCTTCCAACAGATGTGGATCTCCAAGCAGGAATACGACGAGTCCGGTCCTGGTATCGTTCATCGCAAATGTTTCTAAATATATCGTGCCAAGAATTGATCACAACTACCAGCACTACTATCTTTGTGACTCTTTTCTTCCTCTTTTATGTTTCTTTCTATATACACGGTTAAGTTTCGAATTACACTACGTCCATTACGAAATACAAAGATGCGAAAGAAGAGAAGGAAGAGAGCGATAAAGACAAAAACGGAGAAGAGAGAATGAGAGAAAAAGAAAGAAAGAGAGAGAGAGAGAGAGAGAGAGAAAAAAGACGAAATATGTAAAAGAAGATGAGCGCCAAATAAATCAATTAAGTGCCTTTACGCTACACATTTACCATATTGTATTATACTAGTTTATAACAACATGACTGTTTGTTTATGAGCGTTAACTTAATGATAATTTTCTCGGCCACTTAAATCAAATTTCTGAATTTTTCAATATATATCTAATATTTATATACGTAATTATACACACAAACATACACATTACATAAACACGTACTTAAGATCGCTCGCTGATGATCGCGTAAGTTTGATATGTGCAACGTCCATTTGATGATTATCGACAATAAAGAAAAATACGACCAGCTATATGTCGACGTCGGCTCATATTGTTGTCCGGCAAATTCATACGTATTATATCTTATTATTAATGATATTGAAAGAAAATAAAGCCGTATATTATATAATATTTTCATGTTGAAATTGCGTGTTTCTTACCGATGTGTCTCCCAGTAGTAATTTTCAAATCCTCCATCTCTCGTAATATCCGTTTGCTTTTTGATTATTTATTTAGACTGGAATATGTAAAATACGGCTATTACTCACAAACCTTTCTCCAGTCAAGCAAAATATCTTCAGTGATGACTATCCTGGTAGCGTTTTCACACCAGGTACGGTACGAGTTGAATCTCTCCTGAAGCAATTGATAAACGTCAATTTGCGCCGACTTATTCCGTCTCATTCTTTTCACCGTCTATTGTGACTGTCTCATTTGTATGTTTCACTTTTCTGCCACTTGGAAAACGAAGGCGCTATTAATCTTCGTTACACGGCGAAGCATTGGTCGCGTTCAACAAATTCAAATTTGAAACATCGCTTTGCGTTTCTTGCCTATATGATTGGCGCAATAACTTTTATATCTATATTAGATCTAAATAAATACACCAATCAGTAAGTGCAAAGCAATGAAACTCAACTGTCGAGTCCGCCAAACGCAATCATTGTGATAATAAGATAAAAATAGAGACACTTATTAATTCGTATATAATCGAAAGTGCGCTCTGCCGCGCGCGCATCGATTCGATACTTCGATTCTCGAAATTTCGATTCTCGAAATTCGCGCGCTTCGATAAACTGAGATTAACGGGCTTGTTGTGGCGGGCGCGCGACGCGTAGCAGAACTTCTCTTAAATTCGTCTCGTATTTTTCGCGATTATTGTTGTCTCTCGCGCAAATATCGGTAGTACGTGTGTGTCGCAAAGTGTCGGGCGTTCGCAGTGATACATAATTAACGTTGCGCACTCACTGGTAATGTTAATTGGCGAGTATTATGATGAAATTGTTTCGGCCGTTTATGCTCCCGCGAGACGGAACGAAATGGCCGACGCGAGAAAGACTTCATTCGAATTAATTCGCATTTTTCGCGATTATTATTGTCTCGCGCGTAAATAAATGAATGTCGTGAAGTATCGGACGTTCTCGTTGATATGTAATTAACATCACGCACTCGCTATAGTAACGGTAATCGATGAGTCTTAAAATTTTTAAACATAATGAATTTGTATTTTACTTTCTTACTTATGTTCTTTTATTCGTTGTTTCAGGATTGTTATGCAGATTTTCCGAGATATTTGCAACACCGGAGCTGATTTGGGAGAAGCTGGTTCGGAAAATCGGGTGCTGGCACGAAGGTACGCGTGTGTGTTTTATAGCCATTAAATTTAACGTTTTATGAACATTAAATTATTACTTTTCTTAATTATTTCTTATTCTTATTGAAATCACATATTTCATGATATTAAAAAAACTTTTACACTTGATATTTACAGTAGTAGAAAATTATTTGTTTTTACATCTAACAATAAGAAAATTGTATTTTTTTACAGAGTGGTGTTGTAGCAGAAGGTGGCCAGCGCTCGGTATGTACATTTTAGGGTTTTCTAGTAGTGTGAAATCAGTGCGAATCGCGTATAGAATTTTATTGTTGTTAATTGTAAAACATTCAGCATATAATTTCAGTCTCCAAATAAACCGAAGCATTCGTTCCGTTATAAAAGTAGTTTTTATTATCCGCGTTTTGCCGAATTTTTATATCGTAGTAAATTATCTGGTATAGTGATTAAAGTGTGGACCTTAGAAAAATGTAAAAGTGTTTGGACTTTAGTAAAATTTTTAATTGACGAACGTGTTTATATTTTGTGTGTGTGTATATTTCGCGTCTTCTCCGCGTCGCGAGTGAAAAAGTACTACGACTACATGGGACGATGTAAAGACCACTTTCGAGGGAGACTGAGGATTTCAGAAGAAGATACATCGATGGACAACGAAGGGACCGCACAAACATGAGTCACAAAATCAAACTTTATCACTTGTTCTTTTTAGCTACTTCTTTTTATCTGTATTATAAATTTTGTCTAGTTTTATTTTATTGTATTGTAAAGTATCAAAGCAAATTATAGACTTGAAACTTATTTCTTCACTTCTTTTTTACGAGATTTTATTACTTTTATTAATGCTGAGTCTACATGTAAAGAATTTATTTATATATATTTTCTATAAAATTACATATGTATATATACACTCACAAATGTAGCTAAAAGGAACAATTTTTATATATTGCTTGCGTAATGTCCGTATATATCAGTCGCACTGATTTCCAATGGCGCAAAAGAAGATATTCATATATTGAGACACAATTTTCTTTTGTTTATCTTTACATAAATATGGTGAAATGTGTAAAATTATAAACACATGGGGGGATACGCGAAATGGAACCAAATAACTCGTGCACATAGCATAAAACCAAATCAATTGGTAAAATATTTTTATTTAATGGGAGGATTGGTTAGTGTAGTTTATGTGCACAAAATATAAACATTAGAATTCGGAGACGAAAAATCTTGGATGGGAACACGTAAAATAAGTTCAAGGTTATTTTCAGATTTCTTCCTACTACAAGTCTACACGTTAATGTCTAAAGCAATTTATTAACAAGTAAATACATTATATTTAATGTAAGAAGTATTGTGCCTATGCATGTTATTATAATCACAGCAGCTTCTCTCGTATTTTTATTATGCGGCATGAAATTCAGTAAATAAAGTACAATTATATTTATAATATGTTGACCGTCCAGAAAGAAGCAGGGTACAACATTAATAATCGCTAATGCTGCCGAAAATACTGTAATATATTTGCAAAGTAATGTTAACGATTCGGGCAAATTAGGATATACAAAAGCGTATTTTGGCACCCAATCCGATATGTCAACGGATCTGTAAATTTCTGGCGGATAGCCAAAAAATAACACGTCCTTACCTTCTTTTCTCTTTATTTGTACAATCTAAAAGATAAAAGACAAGAGATATAAAAATTATCGATAGAAAATTTTTCATAAAAGATAAATTTTAATAATACACAATTTTACAAAAGAATTTATTATGTGTTGCTTACCTTTGTTACATTATCTAATGAGGGTCTCATACAATGAGTATCTTGAGATAAACATTCGTGACTAGCTTGACAAAAATTATGTGATTGATTAATCATTGTCCTTGCTGGAAGGCAAGAATGTGGAGGTAAATGAAGAGGAGCAGCTTGCGGCCCTTCAATATATTCAAAACACAAACTGCCACTTGTTTCGCTGTCGGTTGTACAACAATTCACAATACCGTTAGTCTTCTGTTTAGCTGGTACTGACTCATCATAATCCTGGCGATATCGTTCAAGATAAAATGTGTATAAAAAATATTTTTAACACGTTTTTTTATGCAATTTAACAATTCCAACTTTTATAAAAATGTTAACAACAGTATTACCTGGATGAATGATTGTTTGACACAATAACCAAGAGCTGGATGTTGCACTGCATGCAATATGCAGTCATGCCAGTCTTCACTATTACTTACAGGACAATCATTTAACTTGTATATAACATCATGTTCCAAGAGACCAGCTGGTCCTAATAAAGGTGAATCCTACAAATAAGAGAAATAAATCATCGAACAATAATAATAATATACCTGGTATATACTTTCATCACTCACTGGCAAAATAGTTTTTACATAAACTCCAGAACCAAGATTGTAAAGTGGTGACCATAGCCATGTAGAAAATACAAGAATTGCTGCAGCTACTGTAGCAAGAATAATATTATGCCAAATGCCTGCGCATGTGACACGTAACTGATTTCTCAGTGGCAATGAGACTAGTTGTTCATTGCTTAAGTGTACATAAGCTATTGGAATTATGAAAATAATCAACATTCCTAAACCAAACAGCTGTACATCTTCTCTTGCTGCAGCAAGGGCATGTCCTAATTCATGGACTATACTGCATATTGCTAATGTTACTATGTAATAGCCAATCTCATTGAATGGAACATCCACACCTGGTAACTGGAAAATATACAGACTAATAAAAATAAAATAATAACAGTGTAAAAAACATGCATAAACTAAGAAAATATTTTCTATTTAAAGATCCAAATAATTTCATGTTTGCATATCTTACAAATTTAAAAAAATTTCTTGAAATATACATCTATTTCCTTCAAAGTTATACCATAGGTTCTAACACAGCCCCTGAATTAATATTGTCTGAAGATCCAGCCAGCCACATATTAAATGTCATCTTCAATATAATACAAGTAGCTATTGGCAGAAGTATGATGCTTATTATAGCACCAGCACTGAACCAAGCAGTCCAAAATCTTGAGCGATCCATTCCCCATTTTATTATTTTGCGATTGAAAGCAGTTGTAAACCACTTTATTCGAAATATCTGGACTTCTAAACCAGTGTTTTCCAAAAAATACAGATATGGAAAATGTGAACAGGACTGAAAAGCAAATAGTCTGAATTAAATATTTCATGATCTTTTATATGTTTATATAAATAGATGAATATACATAAAATCATATATAATCTTCATATATTAGAGCACTGAATGAATATAAAGTGAAATTTTGTGTGACATTGTCTAAAAGAGAAAACAACATATAAACATTAAGTACCTTACCTTAAAAAGTGTATCAAAAAAGAATAACGAACAGTGTATCAGAGCTATCACAATTAATACGCCTAAAGCATCCATTGTTTATTTTATTTCAATCTGGATGTTTTTGAAGACAGTTTCATTCATAACTACGTCATTACGAACGGCTAAGAAATTAAAAATCACGCACTGCACGTATATATGTATGCATGTTGCACATGTATATACAACATACATATACGTTATTGATATACATAATATATTTCACAGTCACATATAAATACAGTATACTTTTTAGCAGTAAGATTAAGACGCATTTGTGAGAATCAATGATGTGGTGTTAAAAGCCGGTGGCCAATGTCCACAATGCTCATATCGGACTCATGCATTTTACACACTTATACCGCTCATACCGACAATCGTCGATTTAGTGTCGCGTTGCGCAGTTATTTCAGGATATGAATATCTGCGCAACACACGTCTCGAACCGACAATTGTCGGTACGATACGAGTGTACAGAATACAGTCATGATCAGTTTACAAGTGTATATTCACAAAAGCCCCAGAACTGACAAATCACGTTACTGATCTTTAGTAACTAGCTAGGTTCGCCGGTTAGATGAGGCCGCTGCAAACACTGGTAACTAGAGACCCATAGTGGCCAAGATGCGTGTGCTGAATAAACGATTCCACGTTTGTTGATACTATGTAAACTCTGTTTCTGTAATCTAGACTTACATATCCATACGGTTTATTCATACATCGTAGAAAAATGTCTAATTACCAATTATATAGGAATACCACATTGGGGCACACGTTGCAAGAAAGTCTCGATGAATTGATTCAGGTAAATATACTTGTGTAATAATAGGTTGGGATGATTTAACCAATATCAATTTTTCTATTGAGTACATCTATGTGTGTGTATTGCAGTATGGACAAATTACACAACAGCTTTCGCTAAAAGTATTGTTACAATTTGATAAATCTATTAATCAAGCTCTTGCATCAAGAGTTAAATCCAGACTGACATTCAAGGTAAATCATGTCTAAGATAAGTTTCACATGATTAAGTTATATTAACTAAAAATATTTAAAAACTAAATATTTGTTTATTATAGGCTGGAAAATTAAATACATATAGATTTTGTGATAATGTATGGACTTTTATGTTGAATGATGTTGAATTTCGTGAAGTTCAGGAGGTTGCAATAGTTGATAAAGTAAAAATTGTCGCTTGTGATGGGAAAAGTAAGTATATAAATTTTGCCATTTTATGTATATGCATAACACATTTTTTTACATGTAAAATGTTTATTAGTTTTATTTTTTATTCAAATTTTATAATAATTCTTCTCAGCATTGGATGCAGATGGAGCAGCAAAACGATAACAAATGCTATAGTTTGCAGCATTTTTATCATAGCATAATATTAATAATTATTATCAAGCATAATATTAAGTTTTCATTATACCAGAGCAACCAAAATATAATTAATATAAACATAACATAAGCATACATATATAAGTAGTAATTATTTTCCTATAAATATATTTTCCTATAAATATATTGCAAGTATTGACATTGGCAGCTAACATCAAGCAGTTGAATCTTGTAACTTCTCACGTGTGTAATTTTTACTGTGTATTAATTCTGTTTACACTTGTTATGTACACGAATACTTATGTACAATAATTTTTAATATTGTAATAAAACAAATTAGGAGTATATATCAATTAGAAATATGTATATATCAATTGCATAAGTCTCTATCTAAATTACTTTTTGTTATCTAGAAAAAGACATTATTTTTAATAAGATTATAATTGCTTCTTGGATTTATTCTAGCGACTAGAGTTGCACGTGAGTTGCATATTTTATGTTTTCTCCAAAAATATTCTCATCCACAAGCGCCACATTTTGTGCACATGAACTACATAGCATGTTCACAATCCAGTGGATAAAACGCTATGTCTACAATTTGGTTCTGTTTCTTACTATGTTGACGATTCGTTTTTTAAAATTTTTGTTAGCAATCTTTGTTAGTAAAATGTTGTGCAACCACTACCGTTTAGATGTTTTTACTGAAAACAAAACGCACTAATATATCATTTATATTAATTAAAATATTTTCAAATTATCTACCAATGGTAGAGATTAGCAGAGAATTTAAAAAGTTTTGTGTTTGCTTTAGAGACATTCCAGACTTATTTTACAATCGCTCTCTACCTTTCACTATATATACTATATTGTTATCCTTTCACTCAGCATTTCGCGAAAAGAAAGAAATAAAAATAGAGAAAAACGGTGATAACGTATCCGAGTAACAAATAGCGCAGACAATTTTACATCTGTACAAATATCAAATATTAATAACACAAATACAACGAACGCTTTTTCGATAAAAGTGGATTTATAAGAACAAGTTTTATTTAAATGTAAATCGAGTAACTTGTGAGACATACATTTTTTTGCTTCTGACATTACGTGACGTTACATTTCGAGAATTTCGCGAGAAGTATCCGCGCGGGAGTCTTAAATATCAAATTTTATTTCCTATATAAATATATATGTATAAAAGTGATTACGCTTTAGGATTTTGATACACGGGAGAACAGTTCAAGCATCGGCCGTTGCCAGGGCAATGAATCGTAGATTGACGCAGGCGTCGCGACGTCCGGCCGTACGCACATACCCCCGTTTTACACTCTCTTTCTCTCCCATTGAAACGTTCCACTGCTTAAAGCATGTACATTGCCCGATCCCGTTCTCTTCTCTTCTTTTTCGCGTAACACATGTAGTTGAACTCGCAAAGTTCTGCTGCATTATATGATAATTCGGACGGGAAAATTTCGTCACGCAAAAATATTGATTTTACAAACTCTACACCCCTTTTGATCAAATTTGGAATCGATGTCCAATTATTATCTCACGGTTTTATTTCATTACAAAGAGACATGTGCGCTTTGCGTGTTGCGACATTTTCACACATTTCATTCCCCATGAGCCCGCGATTTATCTCTTGAAGAATGTTTGGAGTCCGAGATTCCGTCTGACGATGGTGTCGTATCTCATTGCAAAAAGTTATTTTTGCTTGGTAATTTCATTCACATACATACGTACTTTCTCTTGGATTGTTATTGTTATATTCGTCAAGCGCGTAAAGTGCTTTTAAGGGAATCTTCATCATTAGAGAAAAATTGATTAACAAAATGGTCTTGAATGTTGCAGCAGGTACTTGTATACTTTTAGAAAACTTGGCGCATAAAGTTTTAACGCGAGTTTTGCGATTGATTTTAAATTGAATTCATGTGTATTTAATGGGAAGTTGTTAAACGCGTATAAAATGAGATCGGAGTGTCTCCGATATCGGGATGCTGTGTTGAGAATTATACGAAATAGAAGTTGGTACCAACATATGCACAAATATCATCTTCAAATTATGATATTTTATTTTTGATGCAAGTATGTGATTGTATGTGTGTGTATCTTTTTGAACATTTTACAAAATCTTGCAACGCGTGTTCGCGCATATATATGCGACCCATTAAAACTGGAGAGTTAGCCAATTCCAAATTATATATTTTAATGTTAGTTATTGTTAGGAGACAGCATTGCAAACATATATCGTTCTATTTCAAAGTTTGCATCACTCCTAGACGGACGTTTTGCGAATTGCTATTACATTAGAGTAGTGTGCATCCCCAGGACGAGAAGCAAACAGAGAAGAAAGAAGAAGGTAAGGGGAGAGGAAAGAGGAGAAAAAAAAGAAAAAGAGAAAGAAAAAAAGAGAAAGAAAGAAGGTAGAAACCACGCACGCGAGATATATATAGCGTATGTCGCGGGTAGCGTCGTCGTTGGCTCGTCGTGCGCGGCGGGTTGGGGTTGGAAAAAGTTGGATGAAACTTGGAGGAGAAGTGGAAAAGGAAGCGCAGGATACATATAGGGTGGAAAAGGGGGTGGCACGCTCTACACGGAGACGAAGAGGAGAATCGGAATGAAAGGAATAAGAGAAAACGGGGGTTGGAATCTGGAAAGAAGAGGGAAGTTCAGTGCGGAGATGCGCCGTAGGCAACACATTGTCGGATTGATACTCTGGTAAACGTGAAAGCGCGCCGAAGGTGATCGCGACGGGGTTGATAGTAGTAGTAGCAAACGGCGATATCGGTAGCGAGGGTGACGGTGGTAGTAGTGGTGGTGGTGGTGGTGGCGGCGGCGGTGATGGTAGTGGTGGAGCAGCGTGTCTCGATACATCGAGAAAGTTTCATCGAGAAACGGCGGTGCGCGCAGAGTGTGAGAACGCGAGGCGGCGAGAAAGAGGGCCAGGGAGAAAGTTGGGGGTGAGTGGAAAGCGCGCGGAGGGAGCGGGACAGAGTTTGGAGCGAGAGTCCGGAGGACAGCAACGCGATGCGGTGGCAAGGTTTTCGTCTCCAGTTCCCGCTAAGCGGCCGACAGGTTTGGAACGAGCGCGGACCACGGTGGCACACTCGCGCGCAACACGCGGGCTAGCGTGTTATACCCTGTTTCTGTATATAGTACATACATAAGTACATAGAATACATAGCGTGCACGTGGAGTGGCGATTGAAGTTGCGCTGAAAGGAGAGAGACAAGACACCACACGTGGACACGTGCCACCTAACGATCAGAAACTTTGACGCGGACTTCTTTAATTACAAGATCGCGCGGCTAGTTTAAGAATTAAAAACGCATAAGAAAAGCGCGAACCGAAATCACTGACGCGGTTTTACACATACTACCGCGACGATCGAGTTCACGCGTGGCACTACGGGCCACGAAGAGTCACGAGCGAGCGAGCGCGGTCGAGCGCGCAACCATCCTCCCACCGCGTCCGCGCGTATTCTCCTTCTTCGGCGTGTCCTCCTCCTCCTCCTCCTCTTCTTCCTTCTCCACCTTTACCGGCTCTTACTCTCATTGCTTTCATCTCTCTCTTCCTCGTGTTCTCTACCCCTAGTGAGATATTGATTTCCCTTAGCTGACTCCCACGAGGGCAGGCGGCAGGCAACCAGGTACGGCTACCATGCCACGAGTAGACAGTTTCCGACAATTAGAAAGAAACCATCATATATATATATATATATATATGTGTATATATATACATTCGAGAGCGAATCAATCTTTGAACGAATGGCATCGTCTTCCTTTTTCATCCGCATAATAAAACTTATATGTCTTTGCTCGACTCCCCACGGCACGAATGAGCATTCTTTCGCCACGTGTTTTGTGCGCTCGCGCTAATGTCTCTCCGAGATTGCTGTTTGAATTTTTAATGACAAAAATAATAAACGCACTAGTTGCTATAGTGCATAAGTGAACTTTGAAGAGACGTATAGTCGGCTTTTTATCATTTCTTTTATATAAAAGTTAGTCATACAAGCACACATAATACACACAAGTGTAGACAAACTTTTTGCACTCAGTCATCATTAAAAATACGATATAAATAGTCTGCAATAAATTTATGCGCACGCTAAATCACGCATCAACATAACAATGTGATTATAGATATGTTAAGCAATTATTTATTACGGTGCGTGTATTTTATTTTCAAATATCATGTTTTACGAGATTTCTGAGCAAAACGCTCTTAATACTTAACGGAATAGTCGCGCGCGTTCGCTATTCAACTCGCTGTGGAAAGTTATTAGTTTCATATTCTACAACCATCCCCTTTCTCTCTTTCTCCGCCCCCGGTCTCTCGCGAGTAAGCGCTTTCCGCGTAACTGTTTGATAATCTATAGATATTTCGTCAAAGTTTTGCAAATTACGCGGCCATGTTGGTGCCTGCGCACTGCCGACGCGGACAACGCGAGTGTGACATGAAAACTTTTTTATTTACTGCGTTCGTGCTCACTCGCAAAGAAGACAAAAGATGGATGAAGGGGAAGAGTTAGTCCGGTGGCGGGCGCGCAGAAGAACCGTATCCCCTACTTAAGGTCTACCTATCCTGTATGTATATATATTCGCCAACCTCTCGCCACCCCCACCAGACTACTGCCTGCCGCTTTCCAGCAAAGTTTTCCGGAGATCCTTCTCTGGGAAACTGCGAGAGAAACGACGAGAGTGAGGAGGGGTCGCGTGCGCGCCCAATGGAGGGGAGAAACTACGATCGCTCACCCCCCGTGCACTCTCGCTAGCATCCCCTTTTCAGCAGATTCTAACCTAGTAACGAGTTTACTCTGTCGGTAACGCGAGGACGCGTGCCAAACGATAAACGTGTGTGTCGCGTGCCTGCTGCGCTAACAGAAGAAATGAGTAAAGTGGAACACAACGCGAGATACAATTATCGCGAGATGACTTGGAGTGGCGTGACGACTGCGAAAGTTCAGAGATGTACAGAACGTGATAACGTGTAAATCACGCGGATAATTTGGCGCATCGCGAGGGTTTAATCAAGACGCGCACGAGGTATGATTTAATCGCTCTTAGTAAAAGTAACATTTAAGATAGTCCGAGTTGAGTGACAATGCGCCGCGCACGTGTATATTGTGCATCGATATCTCGTTGCTCAGTTTACAATTGTTTTTGTTTTCGTGCGTCTTTTACATCGCTAATTTTCTTAGGAAACAAATTGAAAACTAATCTTGGGAGACAACAATATTTTTTCTTACATTGATAATATGAATGTGTAGTTCTTTCTCGTTTTTTAAATATTTTTTTATGATTTACTGATGTAATATTATCACATCGTTACTATAAAAGTTTTTGTTTGAATTTTTATATTTCATCCCCGCGTCATAATTTCGCAAGAATTCTATTCCAACAATGTTTTAGTTCATTTCAATCTTAATTACTTTGACAATTTGCTATTTTAATTTGATTTAGCACGAAACGCACAAATAATGAGTTATGCTCAAAGTTTCTAGGTTGTGCGCGCGATAATAGTTGGATAAATTCTATATATGTATAAATATATACATGTCGCTGCAATTTAGGGTCAGCTGATTGCCCGTTAGTCGCGGCATATAATGCTGTTTGTTGTGACAGTATCAACGCTTTTGATTATTGGGATTCTGCGCGCGCAGACTCAATGCGAGATTAATTCTGTGCGAGAAAACCCCTTTCACTACGAACTTACAAACACCAATTCGTTGTACACGCGCGCACGCGCGCATACATACACACACACACACACACATGTACAAAAGTTTCGCGAACGTTGAAAACTTTTACGCTCCTCTTTTGTAGTCGATCGAATTCTATCGGAAATCTAAAACCAATGTATACCGACGGATTTGACGAGTAAAGATTTTTAATTGTACGAGAAATTTATTGTCATATCTATACAATCTTTTGTTCGCGTGATAATCGATAAAAATTTAATAAAAATTAACAATTAAAAAAAACTATTCTTACATAAAGTGTAAAATTCGCAATGATTAGATTAACATGTGATCTGTTTCACAATCAAGTGCAACACTCAATATGTACATACATAAAATATACTCGCGTATACACATGGAGTCATCTCTTTAGATATTTACCATAGAATCTCTTTTATATTGTTTTGCCTCAATGTTTAACTTACATTGCACTTCTATTGTGAAACACGTTTGTCTCATTCGCGCTTAATATTACGAAAGACACTCGCACTCTTTGAGACGCATTTCTCTCTCTCTCTCTCTCTCTCTCTCTCTCTCTCTCTCTCTCTCTTTCCCTCTCTCACGCGCGCACATATGAAACACATTATAATTAAACAATATTCCGACCGCTGCAGTTTAATAGCATGTATATGATGACAATTCGATGCACGGCTAGGCAAAGGGAGTCTGATTAAGCTACTATCATTCCCGTTTCTCGCAGTGTAATTCTGCGTTGTTGACATTGCGCTTTGAATTTCACCGAGTGTTGCGGCTCGAGCGCTTTTGGAACTTCCCAGAGCGTGGCCCGAAACCTTTTAATCCCGATTCTACGCATATACGCTTTGTCGTCTTCGCGGTCGACATTGTTGTCCGCGTTCGCGTCGTACGTAATCCTAACCCGTTTTCTCTCCCGTTTTCTTTTTCTCGAGCAGGTATTCAAAAGTTTACACATTGTAAGTTGATTTCACGCCTTGTTTTGTATCCCTTCACATAAACGCTGCCGCATTATCTCGCTCAAGCTTTGTATATTGAATTTCGCAGTGCATTATGAGATACATAAAATAGCATCACGGGGGAAAAAAAAAGAAAACTTGTTAATTGCACGCGTGTGTAAAACCGCGAGACCTTTTAATTTCTGTATTCGAAAAAGAATACGGTTTTTTTTCTGTTGAATATAAAAGTAAGCTATTTTCTTGAAAATACGAATAAAAAAGAATTTGTTCTCTTTGCATTAATATTTCGCGCGCGCGTGCGCGCAAAAGTACTTTAATTTAATTATCAACAATGTTACAGTTTATGCAACGGTTCATATCTGTGGAGAACAATTTTCTGAACAGATTTCTATTTATTACAATAACGCGTTTGCGGATAATGCTTTGTCACGTGAAAATCGTCTCGATCATTAAGATCTTTGTTTGCCGGAAAGACTGACGTTTAAAAGTGAACGATTGCGACGATATCTCAAACTTGGGTATCCGCTCGGTAGTCGTCGCCGTGCTGACTCTCGGCGAAAAGATTGAGAGATCGTCGAGAATTTGCGGATATCGGAACTAAAAGACGAATAAAAGATAACGGAGAGCCAATCGTATAATGATAATAGCCACACAAAACTAGTTGATTTAGCACGGAAAAGCGAATATCCGATCTCAACTTTTTAGTTTGAACAACGTAAGAAGAAAAATATTGAAAAAGGAAAAATAAAGCATTAATACAATAAATGAAAATCAATAGATTTAAGTGAGAATCTTTGATTGCATTGAAATGTCGAAGAAGAGAAATTGATTTATAAAAACCAATTTGTTTCAAAAGTTTCGTAATCATCATAAATTGCAAACAGACGATACACAAACGTTCGGTTAAGGTGATGATTTCGATAACTGTCTTCAGTCTCTCACTCTCAATCGGAGTTGCAGCATCGGAGTTAGCTCCACTGTGGTAGCGAGAGCGGGAAAGTTTACGCCGTAAACTTCGGGTCTTAAGGGTGGAATTATAGTTTGGCGGAGCAGGCGCCGTGCCACGCAGTTGTTACCACGACGAGCGCTTTAAAAGTTAGTCCCGGCTCTTCGTGTGTTGGTTCATGGAGGAGGCGCAGGGAAGTGGATTTTGACGGGGATGGGGAAGGCGGGACGACGTGAAAGAAGCGAGAAGGGAGGGGTGGAGGCGCGGTTAAGTTGCCAGGAAACTTTGGTAAAACTGAAAAGTTAATTTTGTCGTGTTAAATTACTCGAGCGCCCGAGCATTAAACTTGCAAAAGTTGGTCGAATGACTGAAATACGTATCTTCTCTGTTTCTCCCTTCGCTCCCTTTAATTCTCCTTCTTTTTTCCTCTTTGCTTTTGATTGTGTTAAATGATCTAAGAAGCGAAAATATAGTGAAATTTGATTGCTTGTTCTAAAGTAAAACGTTACGGAAAAGAGAAACACTACGAAGCACGGTGAAGTGCTGTTTGATAATAGATTTAAATTCATAAAGTATATTACACGTTTAAATAACTATTAAAGTAGACTATTACAGAGCGGGAATCCGTAAATTCATGTAAAATCCGTTAAACGAATCTATATATATTACGTATATGTAATGTAATCGATCAAATTATATTTAATTCTCAGGTCATGTTCCAATTCAGCTGAGATTCGAGAAGCGTAATTAGATGACGCACATTTATAGATATATTTCAAGGCTAGATAGATATGTGTATCACGCTATACTTATTATGCTATAAAATACTCGACAATTTTCTAGCTTATCTTTACAATCGCGAAACAGTCCGGATATTCGATATTTGAATAGTTCGAGCTGGGATTTAGCGAAATCATGGTCACGTCTGTGTAGTAGTGTGAGCATGCGCTTCCATTCTGTTTCCCTCCTCGAGTTGGTCGTCCGTCCTTGTCTCGGAAAAGTTTTCAGTGATGAGCTTTGTTTGGTCGTTTTCCCAGCAGGACGGAAAAGTTAAATGCGAAAGTTCTATCCGATATCCACTACCCTCCGCGCACTTGGAAAAAGGTGTCTACGCACATGGTTACGCGTTCGAATTGTCGTGTGATTACTGTACTCTACAAAATTGCTTTTTGCAAGAAAAGATAAAAATAATAAAAAATTGCTATACATTATTATATAAAAGATTCTCTCGGCGTGCGAGTATAAAATATGATAAGTGATATATGTAACATGTTTTTAGAAAATACGACTTGAAGTTTTGCCAAAATCTAAAACGAGATTTTTAAATGGAGAAAATGTCACCATATTCTTGGAAGAGATTGACAACAGTTTTATGTTTATTCAATGTGTCGGTAATACGTGCAAAATTGTATAGAAACTATATTTGTATTTTTACGAGAAAACAAATAATTTTTCATTAAAGGACAGATTTATCTGTTAATACAGAATGGCATCCAGAAATCCAAGACAAAATCATTCGATACAACATCTGCTCGAGTTGCCGTCAAACCGACAATCGAAGTTACCGCGGTTTTCCGAAAAAGAACACATCCAACAGCCACCACCCATGCCGCCTACTCCTCGTCAAGTCCCGGTGACCGTGTTGCACCCCTCTCCAAAAAAGGTAAGTAGGACACTTGCTGATGCACACGATATGCTTACTTGACAAACAAGTAGACAAAAAAGTGTTTTTACACTTAATAAATATTTTTTGTATTAAAACAATATAATAAAAACACACTACTGGAAGACAATCTTTTGGCCGGTCAAATAAAAGTAGTTTTATTGCAAAAAAATAAAATAACTATTGGAGTTATTACAAAAGTGAAATTACTACTATGTGTGCCATCTAGCGTAAGCAAGTAGCAAAAGTACGTCGATCATGTCCAACAAAACTGTTTGTACGAAAACTGTTTTCCGACTATTTAGAAACTTACATTATTGTTATAGCTCAATTTATAAATGAAAAATAAAAGTAAAAAACGCGATTTATTACGCAATATAAATTTTCAAAATATTGATTAAAAACTTAATTTCCATAGCCCTTGATGAGATATAAAAATATAAGAATACAACTTGCCTTGCGTGTGTATAATTCTAACAATGTATTTAAAATTTAAATAATGAAATTTAATAGAATAAGAGAGAAAAAAATTATTCTATTTTGCAATGATGTTATTATTATTTCACGTAGAAAATAATTATCAAGATATTATTATAGTTCGTTACGAATGTACAGAGTGGCAAAAATATGAATTAATTAAAACTCTTTTCTTTTCTTGTTCTGTTTCAATTTTGTTACACACACACAGTACGGCACTTTTTTTTATATCTTTTAATTCTTCCACTTTATCTGACAGAATACCAGAAAGTATAAAACAAGACTATAAATTTACTGCAACATAAAAAGATGTGATCTACAAGGAACGTAAAATGAAACGATTGTGACGGCATAAACTGCTGACATTTTAAGTTGTCAGAATAGCGTTTTATCGATCATTTCTTATATATACAGAATATAATTGTTACTTGTGTAAATATTGACTAAAAAACATTTTAAAATCTCTAACAAAATTTTCTACACTTTATTGATATAATTAATATAATTATCTATTTTCTCATTAATATTACTTTCGATCTTATACACTTTGAAACAAAAAAGAAAGATTGAAAGAAGAAAGAAGAGATATAATCTTTTAAATTCGTTTACAGACAAATTGAAATTATAAAAATTGTGCAAAATTTATATATTAAACATTTTGTGTAATTTTATTTCGGCGATCGATAAACAGTGTCGGTAAGGCGGCTTCACCACTGACAATACAAAGGAAAAGAAATATCGTCTCTTATTCTCAACTCTACTACAGTTCGCGAATTATTTAGGCTCAGATATTTACACATTTGTAAAGTTATCTGTTTATTTTAATGCCTCATAACAAATTTATTGGAATTATATTTAAATTGATGGATATATAGTTATAAATTAACGATTGTTTTAAATTATTATTTCAAATCTCGTTTTCTTTCTTTAAAAAAAGATCAAAAGTATTATTTTAAAATATTTTTATATTTTATCGACTGTGTATATCTCATGTAATTTTATTACCGACCGACGAAACAAGTTTATTTCCTCTATGTCGATTGAGATGCCGACAGTGACTGAAGTAGTTTTAATCGATAAAGGAACAGCAGTTGTCGACGAAATAGAGCTCTTCTTTAGCAAGATAACATAACACTTGTTAATTAAATATTTAATTTAAAAATATTTGTTTTTTATTTATAGAAAATATGAGTATAGAATAATTCAGTATATGCATACACAAAGAGCTGGATTCTCTATGCCTAAAGAAACAACTGCTCATGTTTTAATAATTAAGAGCAAATAATAATTATAAAATTCAATATTTATGTGAAACGAACATGTTAGAAAGGTAAGGAAAGAAGAGTCGGAGGGAGAAAGAAAAAGAAATGTATGAATATATAAATAATGTGATGTGAGATTTTTTTTCTATTCCTATTGTTTAAAGTACAAACTTACATATTCCAACTTTTAAAGATAATAAATTATCTATATCTATAGAATATAAAACGCGATATAAATGCGCAGAGAATATTAAATATTGTAAAAAGTTTTGAACAAAGTGTTAAGACATACTTTGCCATCGAAATTCTACAAATGGAACTAATTCGGAATCGTCTTGAATATATGCAAGGTGGCAGGTAGGGAACTGAATTTATGATAATAGCATAAATCAGAGCTTTCCTCCACAATAATCATAATTTATTGAGATAGTTGCGTTAGTTAGCTATTGAGTGAAGTTAGCTATTTAGCCATCGGCAAGGACCGACAGAAGGAGCTCGAGGGGTTGCATGGTTTTGAATAAGATAAAGTCTTACTGAGATTGAAGATAAAAGGGTTATATTTTCACTAGAGCTAAAGAAGAAGAATTATATTTTCACTTTTACTTTATTCGAATAATTACAGATTGGGACATTGTTATTACCTAATGGAAAGTACAATATATTTTTATATATTTTTAATGTACGTATATTTGACGTGACAATTGTTCTCATATTTAATTGGTCTGATATTCTTGTGACAATTTTAAAAATTGTTTTTATTGCAAAAAATATCGAAAACACGCTAATGATCGTATTTAACGCTGTGTTACGTCACATAGTGTCATTATCGCGCACATATGTATGCAGTATGTATGATATATACAGGGTGTCCCAGAATTGCCGTACAATCTCTCGTAGGCAGGTAGAAGGAATAAAACTGAGTCGAAAAGTCCTGAACCATTTT
>NW_018020613.1:91303-189127 GCF_002006095.1 Pseudomyrmex gracilis
GATTTACTCAATAATTACTCTTTTATTATAAATAATAGAAAAAAATGGTTCAGGACTTTTCGACTCAGTTTTACTCCTTCTACCTGCCTACGAGAGATTGTACGGCAATTCTGGGACACCCTGTATATGTGTAGGAAATCGATTAGGAGTAGTATATTGAGTAATACTTTTATAAATACAGAAAGAGAAAGTGTTTGCCCTCAAAAGATCGTCAAAATTGGCCTTAATGCATTCGACTGTAGAGGCTCTAGTAACGTTAAAACCCTCATCAGACTGCTTTCTAGGAGTCTCAGTTATGGGAATTCGACGGCTGACTGTTATTTCGGAACTGTCGGTAAATTTCTTTATTAACGGCACTAGGTCTTTGCACGGAGAAGTCGCTGGAAATATTAATGTCGAAATCCCTACAGAGTTTCAAGTTTCATAATCGTTACGGTTACGATTACGGTTATGAGCAGTCGTTTTTCTTAAAGAGGAACTCTTGTTCTGTGTTATAACATTTTTATGAGATAACTGTTTAGATTATTAATGTAATAATGACGTACAGTGTAACTGCAACAATTGTATGCGAGATATTTAAAAAATAGACGCGTACACACTTTGATTATAGTAATAAAAATTCAGAGCCTTTGCTTCTTTTATTCAAATTAAGTATGTGTTATATACATTTTATATAAGTGTGTTACAAAGTTACGAGTGGATAAAATATACGCATGTTTTTTTTTTTTAAGTCTCTTGTATATTTCACCACTCAATAGCCTGCCTGCCAGAAATGTGCTTCTTTGCAAGATATCGTTAGCAGTATTTTGTTCTTCCGAGAAAACCTAAAAAGATGATGCATAGCACCTTTTAACTTTGTCGAGCAGTGTCACATTGATCGGGGGGTTGAAACGAACCCTCCAATTCACTCGTAGCCACGCGGTTGAGTGAATTTTTATGAATGAATGCGCGAGGATACGCAGATCCAAGGCTTTGGAACGTGCACCCTGTTTTCACCCCTATATCTATATTTACGGCAGTGATTCTCAGTCAAAAATTTTGTCAGGCGCTCGTAATCGAGCAGTTTCACGAATTGTAAAAGTCACGTCACTATTTTCAAGGGACACAAACTTATGTTAAAAAAATAAGAATGAAGAATGTGACAAAATCTAATGTTTTTTAAACACTTTTTTCCAATTTTTAAAATCTGACAATGTGACATTATGTCACATCACTGAATCATAAATTACACTTTGTGTTCAATGTATTATGTTAAATATTTCTGTGTCATTATTTCTACATTTAATATCGAACGCCGACCATGATTATTATTACTTTTTGTGCTTATTACTACCTTTTTGTATTAATTCCCACTGATTGTGCAAGAAAGAGAAATGGCTTTACTTCGGCTGGATCTCTCTATACTTGAATGAAGGTTGTGATTGCGTTCGGTGAAGAAGGGAGAAACGTCGATCGAACTGGGTACTGCTTTGGGCGAGGATTAGCCCATAGGGTATTGTAATGTCGTAAATACACTTCCTTTTTACTCTTCGGAGGTTTAAACCTCCTTGTCTTCTTGCATCCGCTTGCTCTCTACGATAGGTAAATTTTCCGGCTGTTTTCATCGATATTAAATTTGATCGAAAATAAGAAATGTGCTTAAAAAAACACTTTCGCTTCCGGTTTCTTTTTCTAAAAATCTTATTTATAATTTTTTTTTTTATTTACAAAAACTTTGTATATATAAAATGTGAGATAAATCGAAGCACGAGCGTTTCGGAAAATGTTTTGTGGCAGCAATAACGAATAGGGTTAATATTTTAGTTATTCTAATTATTAATTTAAAAAATGTTATAATTATATTGTGTTAATAATTGTTTTTGCTAGTTTTGTTTCTCTTTTTTTTATGAAAGTAGTTTATTGTATTTTTTAACGTTTGAATGAATTTCCATGTCGAGAGAGAAAATGTGAAATAACTCGTTTTATTGATCGTTGAACTTCCTTCTACATTTCGTGCCCTATAATTTCGATAGCGCGTTTACAGGGGAGTCGCATTAGTTTTTTGGGTAGATAGAAAAAAGATTAGGGAGAGCATTAAGAGGGGAGGCACTTTAGTCACAAAAATTTTTTTTTGATTTTTTTTTCGATACTCGGGCATTCCCCTCGGATTTCTACGTCGCAAACCATATCTCGGGGAGCAAAATCCCGGTTGCCGCGCCCGCTTATAGTCAGTAAGAATAGGAAAGGGTTTGCGAAGGGCTCTGGAGGGAGTCTGCGGGGTTATAATGAAATATAGGCTCGTTCCGCTTCGTATAAGACTGCATTAAGATTATACCTACGTTGGCACGCTCCTTGGCGACCGAAGACGGTCGAAATAAACGGGGCGAGCGGCGTGCGGCGGCGGGTAAGGCCGTGGTGGCTGGTGGCTAAGGGTGAAAGGGGTAAAGGATTCCTCCTACGGTGTTTTAATCAAGCCGGATTTGCTGCGGCAAGCCGTGGCTCCAACTTTCATTTTAGCGAACCTCGCCCTGACAAACCGTGCACGGACGTTTTCGTCTACTTCTCTTCCGCGCGTGTTTCCCTCTCTTCCCCCTGTCTCAAGTCCTCTTTCGCGTTCGGCAGCCTGAGATCTACCTATATGTGTGTTTGTTCGGCATTAAAACGCTGTTCTCGTTTCTCGGGGGCGCGTGATTCTGATCCCGTTCGTCTTCTTAAGAAGCTGCGTGATCGGAAAGGCCCGGTATTACATATAAACGAAACTACGTGCTTTCGTTCGAGAAACTTCGTTAGCAAAGGGATTAAACTCCTATTGCGATTTTCCGATATAATGGCGTTTTATTATTTTAATTTGCACAACACATTTGGACGTTGTAGATGTGAGCTCATTAAATGACTTAATGCGAAATAAATTGCGTCGTGAATTCGCCTGTAAAGCTGGTGTTGTGTTCTTCGAACATACGTACACCACCATGCGCTAATGGACGAATTACTAAACATGGAATTTGTAATTATTATATGGAAAATAGTAGAGTGTTATTTCTATCTCTTTTTCTCGCGTAACACTTTTTGCAGTCTGTCTCTCAACTAATCTCTCTTTCTATGACACGAAAAAGCATTAATTATCCGAGTAATCAATGCGATCATGCGCAAACTATTTCGATCTTGTAAGTTTAGTTTTCTGGGATTAAAAGACTATATAGTTTGAGACTTATGATTGCGTGGTGACTCTCTCTCTCTCTCTCTCTCTCTCTCTCTCTCGTCGAAGATACACGATATGTGAAATTCGTTTCATCTTGAAACGCGAGTTAAAGCGCACACGAAAAGGAAGGAAGGAAGGAAGGTAGGAGCATACGGCAAACAATATGGCGTCTACCCATGAGAAAGCCCGGAGCGTTCCGGACCGGTCAGTATGCAATATGCTAAGGTTCTTCCAGTCTCTCCTACCCCCTTAATCTGACGCCCACCGCGTCCTGTGTTCCTTCCTCTCACACCTTCCCGGTCTCTCTTCCTCCTCGTCCTTCCTTCTGGTCCTCTATAGCCTCCCGAATCCTTGGGTTTGGGAATTTAATTACAGTATAGTGCCTACATTGTAGCCCCAGCCGGCCCGGAAATAAACTCCCCATTGTCGCGGCACAAAGCTTCTATTTGTCACGAGACCTGGGTGTTCGACACCCTTGTGAAGGCACCTCTTCGTCTCCTGCCACCTGCTCTTCGATATCGACCTTTGTGCCGGAGCTTTGACTTATGTCGTTTTGGTCGAACGAGACCGACTTCGTCGTCCATCCGAATGCTGATCTGATTATGAGTGCTTATTCGCCGATGTGTACATACCGTTTGTCGCGATTTTCGAACAAAATCTCCCGAGAGCGGTATCTCTCTTATTATTTTCCTCATATCACACACCGACCGCTGTCGTTTAATCGTTGATGAATATTGTGGCGAACAGACGATAACAACTGTGCAATACATCAATTTCGCCTAAAATACTCGTCACTGTACACAATACTTTTTACTATTTAATGATTCTTTCAGTTTTACTTAAAACCTCGCTAACCCCTCATAAGTATACGTTTCCTCGAACGTGTAAGCTATAACCCGTCCAGGCGCGTTCCATTCACCGTCTTACATTATAGAGAAGATTATCCAAGTAACCACAGCCTACCTTCTCTAACAACCTCCCTATTCCGCTTCTTCGTGAACTTCCATGTAATAAGTAACAACGCCATTTAATTATAAATGTTCGCATCCCTGGAACGAACTTACCTGGTTCCCACTCTTGGTTTAATCTTAGTCGCGATGAGGAGGTACGCATTTGTACTCGGTGGAACTCAAATGCATCTTACATAGTCGATAAAATTATCGTGTCATAATTCAAAATATCTTTTTGCATAACACAATACAAACTTTATATTGTTATTGTATTTGGATTACTACTAATACGTAGTGTTCTTGTTACTGCTGTCGCTCACTACCTGCGGACAATTTTTCAGTGTACTAAAAATCACATCAAATAAAATTGCCCAGCGACAAATTTTGTTGTTAATTCCTCGATCGAAATTGCCGTCATCACCGGTCCATAAATGTAAGAAGCATAATATCCTCCACGTAGCTCTCCTCTCTCATCAGACCGTAAAGCTTCCGTAATTATTCACTCGTCGTTAAATCGTCTGCGTACGCGGCAGTTACGGCTTCGTATCGACTACGTCCATACACGTGTGTACATACACACAATATCGTTCATAATTGACGTGTTTTTCCACAAAACATTCGCGTATCAAATGACATATTACACATTTTATTTATAGTCGTGTTTGAAAAAATAAACATGTAAATATGTTATTTCTATCTTGTAAATTAATTATTTCTATCTTGAGAGGATTTACTTTAAACTCCGTTCTTAAAGCGAAAAGAAAGGAGAGATAATTGAAAATTAATTACAGACAAAATGGCCTGACTGTATTGAAATTATAAGCAATTATAAGAAAAAAGTTGCCATTGATTTGCGTAATTACCGGCAACATGATCTTTTCGACTTCCAGTATGTATATATTCTCTGTTCTCTCTCGACTGAAAATGGGGAGAAGTGGATGAAAGAATGAGAGAAAAAAAAACGATCGAGGAGCGCCAAAGTTTTCGATGAAATCGCGAGTACTCTCGAAACTTGCTGCTCGAGGTGGCGGATGCACGGGATTCGACGAAAAGCGAAAACTGTTTCGTTATAGGTGAATGGTGTCGGGTCTTCTAGGATGTGAGGGCGGCGGAGGGAGAGAGAAAGCTGGAACGGGCGCTGCGGAACGGGCCTTAATTGCCCGCGAGTTAATTAAACTGTAATTCAATCGCGCGAATTCGCCGATGTTTTATCACGGCGCGACGTACCGTTACGTTCGTGCTCTCGGGCGATACGCTCGTTACGGAAAGTATATGGAACCGAAGAGTGTTTTGCGTACGCTGAGTCGGAGACTCGGATGATAATTTACATGGAATGAATTAAGTGCTACGCGGAGTAATATAAAAACTGAAAATTAACGCGATTTATACGCGTAAAATCTCCAGTTGTAATCGGAAGTGCAATATTTTTCTAGACGATATTTTAGCTGTTTTCTTCCATTGTGTCGGTTCACATTTTAAATTTGGCTACTAATTTACTGAAAGCAATTGTGGTCGATTTGTTTTTAAAACATGTTTACTGACATATATTATGTTTATACATGTTTAATGTTTTGTGCGTATTTTTAAACAGATTACGCCAGTGAATTTCTTAGACCAGTGGCGAGATGAGGGCAGCGAGGGCTGCTTATTGTAATTATCCCTTCGAAGTACGCACAAGCCCACCCTTAGCCTGGACCCCTTCCCTCTCCACGCTTCGCGCTCGCTCCTGAGCTCGATTGTTCTTGCTCGTATGGCACCGTGCGCCACGTCTATGAAATTAAGCGTACCACCCTTCTTGCCGAAAACGCGCCTGCTCCGTCAAGATCTCTCCTCCGCCCCCGCTCCCCTTTTGCACCCTTCTCTCTCATATCCAACGCCCTTAATTTCTCGAAGATAATTGCCACCTCATCTCTGTTAAACCGTCGCGATAATCGTGTGGCGTCGCGCCACACTGTGCCGCGATTGATAAATTCGCTCGCGTGCGAAACTCAAAATGAAATTACATTCTTTCGAAAGTTCTATCTCATCCTAGGCAATTATCCACTCAGGGTAACGTCCCTCTCTGACTCCTACCCTTTTCGGATACAGTCACCTTCTTGTATTCGATTTGTATACTCTGTAGTAAAGAAGTCACCGACAACAACATACCATACTTTGTTTCTGAATTATATCTTTTTAATAAAACTGTGTAAATACATAACTAAAAAATCCTTCCGTTAGATATATTTTTCTAGTAGTTTGTATAATATCGTGAATTTTGCAATAAACTGGCTGAATTGTGCTTTTTTCGAAATATTACATGTATACATGTAGACAAACATTTTGTTTCAACAGTAAAAAATTTTAACGTTATACTTTTTTTTGTTATATTGCTTTTTGTTAAAACAAAATGTAAAAACCAAATTAATTAATCAGGGGAACAAAATTTTGATGTAAAAAACAATACATTTTATTTCGTACCAAAAGGTAGATATTAAAAACCTTTTGATTATTTTTCTCCCAAAGTCATGTTTATCTAAATACTCGATATGTGTATGGAACATGTGTTGAATTTTATCGGAAAACTTGCATATGCAAGAAAGGGTGAAATTTTTAGAAGGGCGTACACATGTTTGGGTTCTTTTTTGACCAAATATGTAGATCACGTACATTTTTCATGAAAATCATGAAAACCGAATTCGCGCCACGTACCAGGTCATGCACTTAGTTGAAATGTTTGACTTCGTGTCGAATACATATTTCAATCGTTGTGACCGAAGAAGCAAGGGAGCAAAGAGAGAGAAAGAGAGTGAGAGAGAGCAGTTGTTTGCTGGTGACCAGAATTTAATATTCATTCAATCAGGGGGGAGGTAACCCTGAGGGTATCGCTTCTACCTCTCACATCGTCTACTTTTCATTTTCTTGCGAGAGAATATATTTATTTTTTAAAGGCAAAATAGAAGCTGTATACACTAGTTTTGAAAAATGTGTGGAATAATTATATTATAGTATTAAATATATAATATAATATATATATATATATATATATATATATACATATATATATAAATTAAATACATTATAATAAATGATACGTTATATAAGTGCCGGTGATAATTTTCACTATGTAATTATTTCTTATAATTTTATAAAAAGAAATACTATGTATATATAATAGTAGTTGCTATGCCTTAACATGTTTCATTTTTTACGGTTGTGTGTGTGTGTGTGTGTGTGTGTAACTGTTAAATTATATTAACAATTCTCGAGACGCGGAAAAAGAGAGCACGCGAAGTGTACATCAATAGAATGCTCGGCTAGCCGACATAAAGGGTAATATAATTTACATTATGCTTCCACGGTATAGGGCATACCCTTGTTTCGTAAGCATTGCGGGGCGAACTCAGTAACAAACCCGCGGATTCGTTCGATCAAACTTAATTAGCGCAGAATTCCAGACATAATTAAATCCGACCGCCGTGTAATTTTGCGTAGGCAACTCATAAGAGGTGGAGATATTTGCAAGAGAGCGAGGGACAAAATGCAAATAAGAGAAAAAAAATTCGAATTCTTTGGTGGGAAAAGAATATAAGAGGAATTGAAGCATGCAGAATAATAATTGTAATTATTAACTTAAAATTTTCTAATTCAAATCACACACAGTAGTACAAAGTAGTGTGGCGTGTGTTTATCGAAGGCAAATGCTATCTATCGTTTTCCGTATCGATACTCCAAAAATATTGGAGAAGCGAAGATGTTCGTCAAGTTGTGGTAGTATAGAAGCCAGGTGACGGGAGGAAGGAGGAATAGGGTGGGGGGAGGGTGGCGCCTCTATACGGTGGCGGCATACGCTCGCCGTCGCAGAATCCACCTCCTGTCAAGTTTAAACCCGCTACGTGACTAAGTTGCAAGCGGCCTGCTAAGATGTCCTGCTAATTTATATGTTCGCGTTAACTCGCGCTATCCCCCTTATACATCCCTTGTACCACTACATCCCGCGTCCCTCTTTACCGCCCCGCCGAGGGACCAGCAAAGAAGGGATTCACGGAGGAAGCTTCTGTGAGAGAAGGCACGGGACGCATAAGTAATCGTCGTTATCGTGCTCGACAGATGCTCCGTTCGTTGTTTCTGGTCGTGCAAGCGCAACTATAGAATCAATCTTGTTATGTTCTAAAAATATGATTAGAGGATTTGATCGTGACACACTCGCATCGAGCGCAGTTCTTTTTAATAGACGCATTTAATTTGCTAATTACGTACTTTGAAAACTAATTAATTGTAAAATAATGCATATGGGACGAAACATTAAAATATAAAATTGTGACAAAATAAGAGAAAACAAGAAATAATAAAAGACGTCCGTTTGATCCTGCTTAATGCGATAAGACGTTGCGTTCGCAAAAAGTTCGGTTACGCGCGATCCTTTCTCATGCGCAAAGGAGTTAGACATCACTCTCTTGTCAAAGGAATCACATTTACTTACCTGACAGGGTTAGGTTTATGGAGCAAGGATGCTAGTCCTTAGGGCAAACTTTACGGTCGAGCCTTGAGAAGGCAAAACCGCAGAAGCTTCGAGGTTTGAGCTCTACGTATCCTGATGAATCGTTTGGTATACAGAACTCCTTTGAAACGTCTTCCGGCGACCATCCTTCATTAGGCTTAATCGGAGAGAAATTCCGTCGCAACTTCAGCCAAACAGTTAAAAACTTGTGTCTTAGAAAAATTAAATATCTTTATTTATACACACAAGAGTCATTTTCATGTATTTAACTTTGTCGTAGTTTGAACGAAACGATCTTACGAAGATCTTTATCACAGTTTATTTTTATTTTTTTAATTACGTATTGTGTCAAAATGTTTTTTTGCTTTAACTTTTCGCAAAGAGAAACGAACACAAATCGATCACGAAAGAGATTTTCTGAATACACATGATGGCGGTTGCGTCATTCCAATTAGAAACCCCTATCCTTCATATCTCCGACGGCGGCTTATATCAGAAGAGGGACCCACATGTCAAAGATGCACCCGTGCGTGATTATTTGTCTAAGTGATTGCCAACATCGAGACAACGACTGCGATTACAACGACGACGACGACGACGACGACACGCAACAAGAAGGAAGTCGTGCTCCTATCGTGTTTCCACACATCCGTCTGACCGTGCCTGTATCTCTCCTATTCTCGTGCCTTTCCCGACACGTAGCACACGAGCAACTTCGTACTCACGAAGTTCTCGTCTCTTCGGGAAACTTAGAATAGCATTTACGAGAGGTGAGCACTGGGTGAGAATGATCTCTTTCTTCATTTATATGTGCCCGCTGTCTCGTTCTTGCTTTTTTTTCGGTTCGATCTGTTTATTTTGTTTCACAAAAACGTAAATTACATGGTAATTGGATAACGGGATATTGGAAACTTTCAATCGTGTGCTCTCTCTTTTTAAAATGAATTTTCGCAGGAAAAGACGCTTCTCTCGTTTGACGCATGTGCGTGACATATCGTGTGTGTAGAAATCGTTGCAAGTTCGTAAACCCTTATCAAAAGCGAGCTTTTCGCTAAAGCTTCGGCGAATCTCGAGATTTGAAGGCATCGACTCCCTACGTCTGTCCTGTTCGCTTTTCGCCTCCTCTCCTTGTTATAAATCATGAAAGTCGCGAGATCGGTGGTAGTAGTGATCGGTGGTGGTAGTGATAGTGGCAGTTCGCCCCCGTGTGTGCGTGTGTACATACCAGCGCCGCTGGGTGGACTTCGTATCCAGATCGTAGGGTGGCTTCTTTTGGTCCAAGCCGGGGTCCAGGATAGAAGCGACGTCGGCAGCAAGAAGGGGCGCCTTCCTCGGCGGAGGCAAGATCAGTACATTACAGATAAAGCGAACGACTCCGGGCCGTCCGAGACTTTTTTAAGCCATAAATTTGGCGAGCGGGCAGGGGAGGCACGACGGCGGGCGAAAAAGGGGAAAGGGAAGAAAGGAAGGGGATGGCGTTGCGAAAGAAGTGTTTGCCGAACTGGTTCCTTCCTTCCTAACTCAATTGCTACGACGCGGTGATCTATGATGGTCGGGAAACAGCAAAATCACGGACCCACGTCCTCGTGCCCCGGATTTCTGCTACTTCAAAAAGAGAAAGAGAGAGGTTTTCTTATTTCTCCCGATATACTCGTGTTGATTTCGCACTACCGGACATGTTGCGTTCCCTTTTCTCTCGTATTATACTCCGATTGATCAGAACGCGGGGAAAAAAGTAACGGTTTGATTTAAGAAAACGAATGTTATTTTCTATCTTTTCCTGGAGTAGATTTTGGTCTGTGCGTATCTCGAGAGTTATTAATAATTTTAATTAAATTAGTAAAAAATAATTTCCATCAATTTGTGATAAATTTCCATCAATTCGTGATACATTTACATTCGAAAGAATGATCGAAAAGTCGTTTTCCGTCTTCGTACTTTTTATGTGCAAAGTGCGTTTTACTTTACAGGCATATTCTATTTCTTTTTATTAAAAGTAATTGCACGTATAAAAAAAAAAAAAAAAAAAAAAAAACGAATTCAGAGCAGACAAACCGACTGGTTAGGATCAGGGGAGCGGAAGGTAATATGATAGCTAATTATCTTCTGGCGTTATCTGTATAAGGTCGGAAGACGTACAAGTGTATCTTCATATTAATGTGATATTTTCCGAAGTTGTCGGAAAATAACGTCACGAGCGCGCAAAGTTTCGTACAAAAATACGAAATCTTTGTTATATGTTTTCTATCGTAATTTATAACAGAGAGATAATTGTCAGAACTATATGTTTAAAAAAATTCTCTTTAAATTGAAGCGTAGTACAAAAATATTATTGTATTTTAACAATAAATATTTTTGTATGAAGAGTTACAAATATCATTTAAAAAATAATTTTACGAAATTCTTTGATTGAAAATCAATTAATAGTTAGTTTGAGTTAAGAGATTTTCAGAAAAATGGCATATAAATAGACTAACGTTTTGAGAATTAAAATAAAATTTTCTCTACATTCTGTTCAACTCGATGCGACTTTCTGGTAGTAAAGGGAACAAAATGCGTTGCCGTAAGCCAGGATATTCTGAATCGCACGGAATTTCATTCTCTTCCCGAAGGAATTCGCAAGGTTAGAGATTGTCGACGAGCGAACTTTTTTCCACTCACAAACCGTGGCGGCGTCACTGCACCCGCGCCACCGCCGTTTTAGCGCTCTATTGCATCTACGTCCGATATTCCGTCGATGGAATCTCTCTGACGAACGTGGCGAGCGTGAAAAGTTAAAATTGCATGAGTGAGCCATTATTGTATCGCTAGGGTGTCGTCTGCCACCTCGCAAAAGTTAAACAATTTGCGGAGCCTTACACTGCCGATGTCACATTCCCTCTTTCCCTCTCCTTCTCGTTCTCTTCTCTCCTTTCCTCTCTCTCTCTCTCTCTCTCTCTCTCTCTCTCTCTCTCTTCCTATCTATCTCTATCTTCTTTTGCACCCTCGCCAATCCGATCTCTTCTCCCGTCATTGCGGCGGATTCTCGTGGGTACACGTGTCGCCAGATGCGGCCCTGCTCTAAAACTTTCGACAAGATGGTACAGCGATTTGTCGTCTCGCACGACGTCTCGTACACTTTCAAGCAAGATTGAGACAACCGCCCGCTAAAGCACATAATAATTATAAACAAAAATATTAAATTAATCGTCTTGACCGCGTGTTAAAAGTTGATTATTTTTTTTTAGAGCACATGATTACGCGCATCGTGTATTGTTTTACATATCGTGTATACGCGGCAAATTATTTATCTACGACCGCGTCGATGAAATAAATTATTTATCATATAATTTGAAGAAAAAATGCTTAAACTTTATTGTTATTTTCTGTCGTTTATCGAATTTCCAGATATTTTGGTTCGGCGATAAACCGACTACAATCGGTGCACGCACTTATTGCCGAGCTTATTATCGAAGGAAACGCTCACCAAGAGAATTTGCTCAAAAACAGGAGGCTACGCGAAGGAAGCTTTCCTCTATCGGGAATTACTTAAACCGGCTTTACGACTACCGGAAACTACCATCGCTGTCGAGGGGATTTCGATGCATTACCGTATTAGTCGCCGCGCTTAGAAAGGGTTCCTGCAAATGTAAATCAGATTATCAGACGCACATTTTAATCCTTTCTCTCCTTTTTGCGCTCGCTTGCTTATTTTCTCATACGTACACGCCGATCAACTTTCCAACTAACTGCATACGTTATACATACATGAGTATACGAGCTCATCGATGTAATTGCGAGATCAATACAACGCGTAAATGTGGCATCATTTATTCACACAGAGTATTGGTCATAAATTATCAATTAAACGGTCTAAGTTTAAAAAGTTTTCGTAGAAGGTACAAGTTTCTCTGTTTTTCTCAGTCTATTACATTTTTTTATGGTCGTATAAAACAAAATATAGTCCACAATAGGAAAAAAAACTTTACTCGCGATTATTTCTCTTTTTCGAGCTCTGCCGATAGAATAAAACCGTAAGGAGCGCGTCATACATTTTTTTTTATGCTAAATATCTATATCCTGGCAATATAGCGTGACGAAGTTTCCTAAGCAACAATATTCTTATTATGTGACGCGTTTTATTACAGCGTTTATTATACACGTCGAACGTGAATTATCGCATGTGTCGTATTAGGGCAACTTTCCCACATTAAGAAAACTTTCATCACGTTGTGTACTTGGTTCGTTACGTGCATCAAAATAGAAGATCTATAGCTGTGTCGAAGTTTTCTTACGCATTTTAACACAGCTATATATAGCTATTTTATATATCGCTTTTGCAAAACAACACCGTGGTATAAATCACCATGAAAGTGCGTAATTGCATAGTGTCGAAAAATACCGCGTCACGCTTACGGATTATCTACGTGTTGGGATTTCCTCGCGAAATTTTGTCATGAAACTGCGCTTTTTTCTCTATTTTTATTAGAAAAATAAAACGTTCGTGTCTTCAGATTTCGGTCGAACTCGTCGCACGTCGCTCGTGGAAATCGTAAAAGTTTCACGGACACGATGAATTATTCCTGCCGTGGAGACGCAAAATTGCGGGAAACTTTCCTTCGGTGAGACGAATCGTTCCTTGTATAAATGTGTACGTGTGTGCGCGGGCACACGAGACGCGTGGTGTACTAGTGTGTCGACGTCGTCGGGGGTTGGCGAAGACGAAGGGGGTAAGAAGGGCCAGATCGCGGAATGAATGCGGGAAAGCGTAGGATCATCGAGGCTGGAGGCAACTTTGTAAGAGGAGGACGGGTTAAAACTCGGGAGTAAGGTGGCAAGCTTCTTAACGGGGAAGTACATTTTACAGTCTTCCGAGACGAGATATATATATACATAGAGAGTTGAAAAACTGTACGCTACGTACGTATCGCTCGCACATTTTGCAATTCTGCCGCAATTGCGCTAGTGTCTCGTGGCATTGTCTCTGTGGCATATTTATCGAACCGCGTCCAGCTGGGAATGCGAAGTGTCGCGAACACCTCGAGGATTCCACCTCGACCGTGTCGAGCGGCGTATATAACACGTCCCGGTCTTCGCTCGTTTCGCTTCGAGCGGAACATTTCGGCCGTTCGGTGTCGACATCAAGTTCAATATCACTTAGGTTTACGACGGCAATTATCATTTTACGATCAGCCCTGTATTCTTAGAGCTTTATTACCGAGCCTCAGAACTCCGTTCGAGGCGAAGCGTTAACACCGGTAAGAGCCATAATAACGATCCGAAAGAATATACCCCTTTCTCTTCGCGACGCGAAACGATAAATGCAGTTTTGCAGTTTCCAAAGAGAAGCGCACATCCTGTCCTCGGCGTCGCAGCCTTTCACAAGACTTTGATTTCTCGCGATTTTTCTTAACATTATCTTTCTAATCTACATTATTCTTCTTTTTTTTTTATTTTTCTTTTTTATAAAGTTTTTTTCCAACGCGACGAAGCGAATCATCATCATCAGCGGCAACAGATCTCAAAGAAAAAACGAATAGATTCCAGACACATTTTTTCTTGATATGTTCGGGATTCGATGTATAATGGAAAATTTAGGGCTGGCGTGGACGATAAATTTGCGGCTGTCCACTCGAATATTTTCCGTGTTTTAGGTGTCTAGGGATCCAGGGACTATCTTGACCGTCGCACTCTCCCGAAGGAGACGTCCCATTGCCCTTGCATATTCACAAATCATTCGCAGATAGGGAATCCCTACCCCACGGGACGCTCCCCGTCTCCTCGTTTCTTTTTTCCTTTTTTCTTTTTTCGTATTTATTCAAATTGCGCAGCATAACTTGATATATGTGCGTTCTGATATTCTTTCAAACCTTGCATCACGTTGTTATTAGAAATGTTCGTTGCACTTTGTCACTGTTAATGAAGTTTTGCAACTGTGTTATAATTATATTAACATTTTATCGCTTATCGGACTTGCAATGTTCCATCGGCCGCAACGTTAATAGTATCCAATTGTCGACGCAATCTTCGATGGCCAGTGTCTCTGAACTTCGATTGTGGCTGGCTGACGTAGGCCGTCGCGTGAACTGGAGCTAACTGTTATGGCATGTAGATATGTCGGGAACAGTCGATACGTTACACCTTGTGACATCGTGGACGTCGGTGTGAACCCGCCAGAAACGACAGCTCGCTCCCATGTGGGAGGCCAGTAATAGGAGTTGGCGAAACATGTCAAAACTTTTCAAAGAGATATGAGTCAAATTTCTCCCAGTCGGCGTGATAAATATGAGATAAATTAAAAGCGCGTTTCCTTGTCGCTCAACGCGAACAGTGTGTGTACGGTATATGGAACAATTTACTTAACGAAAACTTACAATCGGTGCTTGATAACGAAATAGCGCGATAGAAATGTACGTTTGCAAAAACAATTAGTGATACTAAATTGTTTTGTTGTATGTGCAAAACAGAAAATCATTTGTGTGTATGTTATTGTATATTAATTAACAAAATCTTAAAACTGAGAAACAAAGGATACGATAACTGATATGTTTGATATTTGTATATGGTACGGGAGGGTTTCTTTGACGAGTCAGTTGGAAAGGAACAAAAAAAAAAAAAAAATTACGGCAACTTGTTACTTAAACTGCTACGAGAAACCGGGGAAGGTTGCTCGCCCGACACAGCGGACCTTTCCTTTGTTCCTTGTAGAAAAGTTGACGAGTATTCGCGTTTCCCGCTTTGTTTTGGCATTTCTTAATGCACCGTGACCCGTCGCCGGAGTCCAAAAGTGACAAAAGCTCGTCACATCTCTCTATTCTACTTTTCTCTTTCTCTGTTTGATGTACACACATTTGTTTATATCTATTTCGCGTTTTTCGTTTTTATATATTATCTTTTTTTCCGGCAAAAATTTTTTCGTTGTTTTACTTTTCCGTAAAAAAAAAAAAAAATATGAGCAAGTTTTGTCCTATCATTTCCCACGTAATGTAACATCCGGATAATTGAGTTCCCCAGTTCGCAGGTGAATTATCCGCCAGAGAGACCTGTCACGAAATCACCCCTTCATCGGGAGCAATTTCACCGCTGTTGAAGAGCCGTGTTATCGCTAACGATAATTGCATCGTTCAGTGTCCATAAGAACAGTGCAAATATCGGGCCATGATCTATCAATTTTAATTACGTACACATATGTGTACATGTATACAAAATGGATTTTTTTAAATCAAATATTGAATTGCTTGCGAGAAGATTGTTATTGACACTACGAATTTATATTTATATTATTTATTTATTTCTAAAATACCTCTTCGTAATATCTTTTAAAATATCCTCTCGTATATAGTGTTTCATTCTCATCTCGAACAAGTTTTCTATATAACATTTCTTCTCCCTCCCCCCTTACGTTTTCTTCTTTTTTCTCTTTTTTCTCATTCTCTCTTTCTCTCCCTCTTTTTCTCTCTCTTTCTCTCCCTTTTTCTCTTTCTCTTTCTCTCTTTTCTATCAGTTACCTTGCATCTCACAGCAGGACGTAATTAAAATTGCAAATTTGAGTTAACCAGTATACTCAGGCGTCTCGCTCTGGTCGTCTCTTTCGCGGACCACGCGCATTTGCGATACAAACAAATTTGTTTATTTTTATTTGGCTTTCATGGACGTCGGAAAAAGGAGATTGCTGGTTACTCGAGAGAAGCGAAAAGAGAGAAAGAGAGAGAGAGGGAGGGGGGAGAGAGCGCGAAAAGCCGAGGGTGCACCTAAGAGCAGGGAGGACGAATGGAGAGACTGAGAAAGCTTGGAAAAAGTTACACTCGCCTGCCACAAGGTGGTTCATTAGGTATTGTAATCCTCGCTGGTTCCGCTAATGAAGATAATGGCATTAAAGCATTTGGCAGGTACCAAACGGAGTGCACAAAGCCGATCGTTAATTCGATCACGGGAAATATCGACGGACAGAAGAAAAAGATTCTCGTCGAGCCCTAAGTTACTCGTAAACTCTATTTCCAACAGTTAATAACATCGGGATGAAGACGTTATAATGCGGGTCTTTTTTTTAAGGCAAAATCTTGAGTAATTTTTTTTCTCAGATGTATTAATTGCAATTTGTTTGAGTAATTTGCACTGAACTGCGATATTACATCTCTTTCAAAACTATTTTCTGTTTTTCTTTTCATTACTTATTGCAACTTTATAACAAAGTTTACATCATAAAGTTTATTAATTAATTATGTTACTATACACACAATTATCGTATTAGTTTAACTTGAAATGATATTTCATACCGTGTAATTGTTAATGTCTTACAATTCTAAATACATAAGTGATTTCGGGGAGAGGGTCGTTTTGCTTAAATGACACGCCCGTTAATGGAAAACTCGGCCTCACAGGGGCTAGTAGTTCGTGCGGGCAGCAGATGCGAGACTTGCGTCGGTGGAGCTCTGTGTGTGTCTTAGAAAGTAAACAAGTTGCTAGTCGCCTGGTAAATATAACGTTAATAAAATATACGCACTCGGCGTCCGTCACTGGCGCTCTTCTAACGTTTACTCCTTTTATCAAGCGGCCTTAATTCCCGTTGAACTCTTGATAATTATGGTAGTTTAGTACCGCACGGAGAGCTACGAAGAAAAAGAGACGCGGCAACAGAGAGCGGATCGTTAAATATTCAAATTGTATTTAAATTGTTGCCGTTACTTTAGCGTTACTCATCCGTCTCGTTTGCTTCCGTCTCTTATTGAGGTTTTTTCCTTCTTTCTCTTTCTCTCTTTTCTTATCAAAAACTCATTTAATTTCGCCGAGTCTCAGTTATTTATTTTAATAGAGTATCTAATAACCTACTGGCCGATAACGTATCACGTACGCGAACGACTGATATCATTGCTGTTGTTGCGTTTATTATCAAGAGTTTGTCACGAAAAATACTTGTTTTTACATTTGTTTTGTGAGAGAATTCATTCGGCTTATAGTCGTCTAGTATATTTGCGAGATCACAAAACGAAAAGTAAAAGGCGGGTTTTAACGTTCTCGGTGTCAGTCGAAGGGTATGTTTACGCGAAGAGACGGGAAGAGAGAGAGGAAATGCGGCCGGCGAACTCGAAGGGTGAAAAGACCGAGAGACGGCCAAGGTGCTTTTCCGTAGGTGATGTTGAAGCCTCAGGGGTTGTGTCGGTGGGTCTGCCATGGTGGGTAGAACCAGAACGGATCGTACGGGCTGAAATGAAGCATTCCTTTACGAGGTCTCTTACTGCTCGTAAAGTCGACTTTATGATGATAATTATAGGAAAGGATAGTAAATCTGGTTGGCTACTCTCGCGCGGCGAGCTAGCTTATGTTACGGATCGACCGACGTGTCTTTCGGTGCACGCATATGCGCTCATGCGAGCACATAAACGCACACGTTTCTCAACTTTCTCTGATGCACTAGGTGGAAGTAACACCGCGGTGTTAACTGTGTCCAGAAAGCCTTCCTGAGGAAGGAAGAAATTCTCGAGCGAGCAACTGACGATGATTAATGGACTCGTTAGGCTTGAGCTATTCGGTTGCTTTTATGTGACGTACCAAATATACATATTTCACGTACAACGAAAAGAGAAACCAGAACTAAAAAAAAAAAAAAAAAAAAAAAAAAAAAAAAAAGCGAAACCAACATCTATAACGAATTTTCGCGAGCCATGAGATCTCTCTGTCACAGAGTAGTTAATAATTACTACTAATTGCCATGAAACTGCGCAGCATCCCGCTTGGCATTGCACAATTATAAACTTTGTTTCAGTTGAATTTCCTCCTTTTGCAAGTACAAGTAAAAACTTGCATTAGCGGGAACTTTGCAATTTGCGCCGTTGCATGTCTCAGATAAGGGATAAAAATGTTTCGTATATATTAATATATAACTGTATATACATATATGTTTATATGTAGTATATAAATACTTTTATATAAGTGTGCTCTTTTCAAGTTGCACCATGTTTCTAGCTTAAATTTGACATTGTTTTATAACCGACTGTTTAAATAATTTATTCGAATGGATTATTCTGAAATTTAATCAGGAATAATGGATAAATATGTTGTTTTGTACAGGAAAAAATATTTTAAAGTCTTCCACCAACAATAAGTATAAACTTGAGATTTCCGATAATTTCGCGCATAAGAAGGCGATTTGGCAAAAGGGTTACGACAAGTTGGCGAGGTTTCCAACTCTCGATGAATCTCTCGCGTGTATCTAGAAGCAGTTATCGGCGGGTGCAATCAAGCAAATCATGAAGTTGTTTGGAGATTCCGGTCGGCAGGGTCGACAGGGTCGCACAAGGATACCCTTAAGTGCCCTAAGGAGACTCCTTTTCGTTCAAACCCCACTGGTCTGACGCCCTTACGTTCACGAGCTGGTGTACGAGCAGCGAATGAGGGTGGTTCGACGGAGTGGTTGTTCGGTAGCATCGGCATCCCAAGGATTATGTTCAGTACAACGTCGATGCTCGTGTTCTGTGTTTATATATCAAGAAATTAGGCTCTTTCAATCGATACAAGTCTCATAACAGCAAGTTTTTCTATTTCCCTGACACATTTGTGAAAAGCTTCTAAATTTTTTAATTAACATAATTTCTTCTTCTAAAGTGTGTCTTCTTTTATTCGAATTTGTTAACTGTGATATTGACATGTTGATTTTGAGCTATAAAGTCTACGTCACATGTGCAATTTTAAGAATTTCCTTTGTACTCACATTAGAGAATTATTTTATGCAAAGAGTCGGAAAAAACTTTGATATACCTACTGGAAAAATATTCGTTTTTGGGATTTTGGAATCGGAATACAAGTTTTGCAGCAGCGAGAGGACGTTTTGCATCTCCAAGCATATATATATAGCTCTTCGTCGGTTGCAAGGTGCCTTACGGCTTCGTTTCCATATCGAATTACATACGAGAAAAAGTTTCAGGTCTGGCTTCGAGGGGACGAGGTACAAGTTTGATATGGATATGGGGAGTCGAATATCTCCGCCTATCTCGTTTCCTCGTCTTTTTCACGGCATACGCCTCGGTAACCGACGCCCCGGCGTTTTCCAATACTTTTTCACGTGAACAGTCTCTGATTTGTCCTAGGCTTTAATCTCAAGATTGTCCCGTGCTCAAAGCGATATACGAGCTGGCTTTTGCCGCACAATGTTCACGGCGTCAAAGTTTTTTTTCCTTTTGAAAGATTTAAACATTTATAAGTGTGTGAGAGAGTTTTGGGAGAGTTTTAATTACGCATTGTACGTACATAAAATAAAATAAATGCAATACAAACTTGTGTAATTACAAAGAAAGGGGAAGCCCCGATGTTGTTTTAATGCGCGTTGAAATAATTTTGTTATTTATTTGTTTTCAGAAACGTGAACGATTAAGATCAATAATCGACGATTATGTGTCTTTATCTTACAGCTGTAGAAACGAGGTCGTGAAGGTTCAGCTATGGTCAACAGTTTGCGCGCGGAGTGTCCAAGCAACTGGCCGAGAGTTAATTTGTCAATATTGCTAATCATGCGCACCGTAATCAAATAAATCGACCAAGTTCTCGCGACGGTCCGTGCAGAATCAATTTGCTTTCTCCTGGCCTTCCAGTTGCCTGGGTTTACGCAAGGAATTGGCCACTCTGAATTCAGGCGGCGGTCCATTCATCTGGAAACACGATACAAACTGCGGGAATGTGACAAGGAAGAACGATTTATTGTTTCTCTCTCGTCGCGCGCAACGCTTCAAGTTTTAATGAACAGGTTTTCCATCTTTAAGTATTTAACAGTGTATTTAATTACACCTTGTACAAACTGTGCTAGTGTGTATCGAAATTAGAGAATTGACAATATATTGAATTTTATTCAAATGTACAAATCCAAGAAGAAAAAAATATGCATTCAAAGATTAAAACCAAAATTAATTGTCACAAATAATAAGAAAACAAAAAAAAAGAAAAACAATTTTTGTTGCGATGACAACGAAATATTACGGGACGCGTGCTGATGATAAAATTGCCCTCGTCATTCTCCGGAAAAAAATTGCAGGAATTTTGAATTAGATATATCTGCATAAGAAGCGAAGATGATGGTCGCTATCAGAAAAGGAGAGTAACAGAAAGGAGTAAAGAAGAAGCTGGGAGCATTTGTAAGTCCGATTAGCTGAGGACCTAGTGCACTTGCCAAGGAAAAGATATGAAACTTACTTACTTCCAGCGAACTTACACGCGGCACGAGACACACTTTTAGTTCGCACACGTTTCGACGATCCTTCGAGGCGAGATGGTGACACATGCGAGACGGAAACATTCGAGGCTAATACTACTGTCGCTTGTATACGTGACGTCGAGATCTACGATTCTCTCTTCTTTCTCTTCACGGTCCTTTCACGTTTCGTCCTTTTCTCTTCGATTCTCCCCTTTCTCTCTTTCTCTCTCTCCTCCTTCCTTATTTCCTCGTCTCTTTCTCTTCCTCTCACTCGCTCTCTATCTCTCATGAATAGCATTGCGATAAATTCGATTAAAACTTCCGTAGTCCTCGGTGGCTTTCATCCCGCTCTCCCACGCGTCGTACGAAGGGAGAGGGAAAAGGACAAGGGACAAGAAGTCGCGTAAAATCCAGTAAACAGTCGTCATGGCTCGATCGATGAATGGAGTGTACTACTGAAAGCCAACCGACTGAATTCGTCTCTGATTGGTATTATCAGTAATTTAAAGTTGGGCACGGAGTGGGGTAGGTAGGTAGGTAGCATTTCGAAGCCGAATGACATCGGTATCGCTCGTGATTCCGGTGTGTGCAAGTAACTAGAACGCGTCGCCGTGATTTGCTAGATGTTACGTCTGGTTTCCATATAGATATATATTTCAGAGTGTGGTTTTATAGGAGGAGATTAAATTACAATCTCTCTTTGTCTCTCAGCTCGCGTGGCAGAAGCTCGTTTGACATTTAAATAGCGATAATAAAGAAGAAAATTAAGCGGATAAAAATTGAGAAGAACAGGTAAAACTGAAGTACAAAGATAATAATAACGTTATATTCACATCATATCGCTGCGTATCTGATCGTATCTATTGAAATGCAAAATCTTACTTAATTTATATAGATGCGATTTATAAAATTAATATAATTATATTGAATAAAAAATTAATATAATTTAATAAACGAAAGATAATTTAAAACAAAAAAATACGTGATTATTTTCAAGTGATACAAAATCAGTTCAAATAATTTAACTTTTTTTCTGAGACCACGTAAATATTATGCAAATTTGAACAAGGTTTGCATTATTCGAACAATGCGCGTCCGCGTTTACATTATTCTATACAGAACTGAACTTGTTTGTCGAAGCGAATAGTTGAGGAGGACGCTTTTCTTACGCGTCTGTTAACATTAAGTAGGTAAGTCAATGTACTCTGCAGGTCAGCGCACTTAATTGTATCTCCGTAACGTCCTCCTATTGTGGTTTTTTCTCGTACGGTTCTTAATTACTGCTTGTTGCTCGTTGTGAGTTGGATGAGGAAGCAGGTTCCGACAACTTGGTGGTTCATAACTCATTTTCAGGAGCAATGGAAAAAAAGCACGGGTTTTTCTAAGTGGAACCGCGGTGAAAGAGGGAGCGCGTCTCCTCCACGAAGAGGAGCGTGCTATTCGCTCCTACGGCACATACTTGGGAAAGTTTCGGGCTCGCGGCAGGATAGCGGACGTAGCAGGGGGGCGCGAAACAGTTTTGAAGTGCTTGCTAAATGTTGTGGAAAATAATGACTGATGGTAGTTGCGCCCCGAGCGAGATCAGTCTTGCCTTTGGCCACCGTCGCCACGATAACCATCGTTACCGGTAACATTGACAATTTCTTTTGATCCGAGAAGCTACATTTACTAGCAACACTTTCACTCATTGAGTTACGCGCGTAGAGGACTTCTTCGTTCACGTTCTAATTATTTAAAAAAAAGTTACGTAAAAAATGCATTAAAAAATTTACTTAAATCATTGCGTAAAAAGTTAAGTTTTATTAAAAATTGTTTCAAAGATTGTGGCAATTTTTTAAGAATAATTTCAATTTATACATGAATTTTTCTTTTTTTTTTTTAAAAAAAAGAATGATTTGCCTCAGTTTGTCATACTTAGGGAAAAGATTGCGGTTTGTTCGTTGATAGTGACGACTGAGAATGTCGTGTAAGTAAAATCGTAGATCAATTTGATTGATCTCTTAAAATTTAGTGGTGTATTCTCGAACTGGCAATGGCGAAGAGGTTGTAGTAGTTGTTGTTGTTGTGACTTTGAGTACGCGCACCCAGAACCGAGTTTGAAACGGAGGCGTATTGTCCAAGAGTTGGGAATAGGTATTGTCGACCCTTCCAATATATCATCGTGCCAGGACACCAACTTTGGCCAATATAATCCCCTAAACATACTTAGACCAGCTGAATGCCACTGACGCCCCGTGGCATCTAAGCCACGAATTGAAAATGAATCATGTCGATCGGACCTTTCGTGCTCAATGTTCCAACGATTACTTCCAATATTTTGTCGGAATAGTTTCGTCTTGCAATAAATATTTCGATATTCTTCGAACTCGGTGGAAGAGAAAAAGAAAAAATCAACGAACCAAATGACACCATTGTTGATAATTCCGAGATATCGAAAATCTTTACGGAAACATCGAAGAAATTATGATCGGTGCTGTCGGAGAGACTTTTGTTTATTTATTCGTGCGTTAAACTCGGCATTCGAAGATAGAAATTCCGCGTGTTCTCTTCGTAAGTTTTCGACTTTGGCAGTAGTGTCAGTGGTTTACGAGTTCCAGTTTTCGCGGACATCTTGTACGCTCGATACAGACAGCACGCGCACAAACGCGAATAGAGTCTGCTAGAACGTTTCTGGAGTAGGTAACTACTTGTTGTTTACGGGGAAGTAACTTTCCTGCGAACGAATCGGCGAGAACTTTCCAGGATGTATGCTCTTCAAAGTTAATGCTTCGGTAACGGCACTGCCTGGTGTAGTGTCCTCGAGGGCTTTTCGTCCTTCTTCGACAGCGAGTCTCTCTCAGTTAATAATTCTTCGCTACTTCCGTTTGAAAAGAGGAACATCGGAAACGGAAACAAACGACGCGACTGTCGACTTTGACTCTTAGTGTTTCACTAAATCGCGCTTTTTACAGCTTACAAATGAAATTGTACTTGTAAAACCTGGACGTAAACTTCGCTCTCGCAAGCGGGCTTTTTAACTGCCGCTCATAAAAAATATTGCATATACTTAGGTAACTGAGTTTGTTCTATTCGTATAAACATATTATTCGATTTACGTTTATTCACGCTTTATGCTTAAAAATTGTACCTAATGTATTAACGACTCAACATGTCAGAAGGAAAGAAGCTAATAGTTTAAGTTTATTATTAAAAAAAAATATTAAGTTATGACATTTAAAAGAATGGTGAACCAAACGCAGTTGATGAGTGAATGAAACAATTATCATTTATTTATAATGATAATTTTTAATTTCGAATCTCTTTTCTCTTCAGTTTGATATTAAATACTCTCCGTCAACCCTTGCTGAGAAGATCAAACATATTGCGCTAGCAAGTTGCGTTCGTGTCAAAGAATTTCTTATTTTTAAGGTCAAAAAAATGACGATTTTTTTCATACGTCAGATTTCCGAAGTGTCGCGTGCAATTACGATCACACGTGGCGACATTACATCGCAAATAACGTTTTTCACGGATGGTGCAGCGGCACGATAACGGGGGATGGGGGATGTTAAGGTCAGACAGTCGGTACAGTCTGAAAACACCGTGTGGACGGTGGCGAGAATTAGAACGAAAAGCGCGTGGGTGGTTGGGCGAATCAAGCGCGGGTGGCCGCGAGGGGGTTGGAGGGTGGTAAGTCGTCCAGTGGAGGTGGTATCGAGGTCAGTGCGTTTTTCGCCTGCGCGTCGCGATGCGCGTTACGGCCCTGCTACAAGGTGGGTCGACAGGACGGTGGGCGTCGGCATTCTCAATGCGCCGGCCGGGTTTCAAACCTCGAACCCACTATTGGGCTTCCACTCTGGTACCAGGAACGCCCAGAACCCGCCGAAACCCGCGGGATGGCATGTACGTGGGCGGTAGATACGCCTCCTTGCCTCTTCTTCATCCTCTTCTGTCCGCTACCTTATTCTACTTCCTTTTTCTTCCACCTCTATTTTCCTCTTTCCCTCCCCCTGCCACCCACCCCTGCGTCTTACTCTTCATTTTGCTTTTCTCTTTCGGTTTTCTTTTTTTTTTTTTTTCGTTGCCAAGGTACGCAGCTGAGCGACCCGTTCCACCATAGTGTGCACCTATGCGCCCAGATGTTGCGGTAGCAGTTCTTTTTTATCTTATCTCTTAATGCTTCAGCTTTCACGGCTGCATCGCGACGTGTTTCACGACGGCTTTTTCTCTTGCCATTAAACAAATTACCTTACGTTTTATTCGCGTTATATTTGTCACATATATTAGCATGAGGATTAAAACCAAAAAGAAACGATTTGGTGAAACAAGCTTGTTCATAAAACATCTCAATTTCTTTTAATTTATAAAATCTGTTTATTTATTTATTTTTTTACATTTCTTTTACTCATCTTCTCGGATCGATATAACTATATCGATATGAAGGGATTACGATGTTGTTGCGGGATAAGTAGCCGGTCGTAAAGACTTGTCGGTCTGTTTGCCAATCACTTACGGCGGTTTGTATAGCTCATCCGATTCCGGCCCTTTATATATATATATATCGCGAAGCTGAAACGAAGAAGTAGATTTAGTCTTTACGTGTATTTAGCCCGGAACCCATAAAACCGAATGGCTCAAACTTTGTCCGATAAAAGGCGTATTTTCTCCCTTTGCTCTGTACGTTTATTCTGAAATATCTTCATTTCGACTACCGATGTCTCGTACAACATTCGAGGCTTCGAGATTTTTTTGTTTTTTTTTTTCTACGCGAAATGGAGATGTCGCTCAAGTGTTTAACGGACTAACAGATTGTGCAGATTCAAAATTTTAAAAGCGCAAAATTAGACATTTAAACTCGTCGCTTTTAATTCGTGTAAAAAAAAGCCTCACATGTGTCTCGTGTTTGTATGTTTCTTGTGAGAATTACCGCGAATGTCGTGACTTTTGGTCTCACGAAAATGTCCCATCGCACTGCATCAACAGTATTTGACAGCATGTATTCGCAATCTTATCTGCGAACGTAGTCGGCCAACGAAGGGAACGGGTTAAGAAGGGGAGAGGTAAAAGGTCGTCTCTCAGAGGATGCGCGAAAGCCGTTAATGCCACGAGAGAGCCGAGAGCTGGTAGGTTTCTCCCTTCGGTAAACCGAGTTACGCGACTCGGAGAACCCTTTCCTTCTTTCTGGATCTAATTAGGGGCCCTTTGGAGCGATGTAATGCGCCTTTAATCCAGTGGAGGTATCGCCCATGGGCGCCTCGGCTCTGCTTCTCGTTCCTCTCCTTCCTCGCGAGCCACTTTCCCGATATCTCCGACCTAGCGATATCGGTTCTCCACTGACGATCTATGGGGTGGAGCCGACGTCGACTAATGATTCCCAGCGGTGTACGATATATCGGATTAATCGTCGATAGTTTGGTTAGTCCGCGATCATCTACGTAGCTGCTATCGCATACCTAAATGACCAGGACAAAGTATTTATAGCGGAAGGGAAATCGACTTATATACGGTGTTTTTTTCTAAGAGTAAGAGATTTCTTCCTCTTTCTCTCTTTTTTATCATAATCATTTGAAATCGATACTTAATGTGATGATGATTTAAAACAAAATTATAAATACAATTTATAGTCGGTTATTTGAGTACATTTTTTTCGTTTCATAGCGCGGAAGAGAAAACCGTAAATATCTATCTAAAGTTTTTGTATAATCGCGCGCCTTCGACGCGCACGCCGCGTGTTATACAAAATCGATACGTCTTCTTTGTTTTCACACAGTTAGAAGCGACTCCTTTTATCGACGACTTTCAGCGCGATTTCAAGGAACATCCGCTATTTAAGGAACAAATTTAATAGCGCTGACATACCCGTTTTATTGCTTATGACTTATTTGTTTGCGTGAATTTCAAACGGGTTGTTTTCGCCGGACACACGGAACAAACTCCCGATGTTCGTATGCGTGTACGATGACCGTACCATTACTTACGAACAACAATCTTACGATGTCACCGTTACCGTCTAATGTCGAATGTGACATTTTTTTTCGAAAGTTAACTGTTTAACGACGTAAACAAATATTTTTATTAAATTATATACGCGCATACACACATATATTTTCTTTTTACGCAACAATAGTAAATTTCTCTTTTTCTTAATGAGAAAAGACACGCGCAATCTCGACTAAAGATTTGCTCTATGCAACACAGTGGTCTTTCTGAAATCATGTTTATCGATTAAGAGACGCAAGGAAAAGGTATGGAGGTCGTTTGGCTTCTCTATCGTCCGAGGTAGGAAAGAGGAAAGAGGTCGAGGACTACACCCTCGAGACGTATAACAGGCTTATAGGGGAACCGAGTAACTCCGTATTTAACCCTCTCGCACGGCGGAGGAACGTGCACCACACGAGTTAAAAGACGACCGAGCTTGAGTGCCTTGCCGTGTTGATGCCGCGAGGGATGCGGTCACCCTCTCGGACCTTTCGTTCGACGACAATTAGCCTTCCACTCTAAAAGTACTGTCTCCCTTCATCCCTGAAAACGTCTCCGGTGATAATTAGAGCGATACATTGACGAAAGACATCCACGCCATCTGTGCGCTCTATATCTCTTTTAAAATAAAAATCAACATAAAAATTCTACTGAAATTAATCTTGAAATATTTTGACACGGTCGATTTTCACTTGAAATCTAAATTATAAATTATACACACACACACATTCATTGCCGAGAAGTTTAACGCAAAACTTAGGAGAAAATCGATCGACGTGAAAGAGTCCATAAATTTCGCCAAGACCGGAAACGGTTGATTCAGAGGTCCGCGGAACCAAACCCGGTGACCGAAAAGTCAGACGGGGTTTCTAACGGGGAAGAAAGAGAGAAGAGAAGGGGGAGGGGATAAGAAGAAAATATTCAGAATTTAGCACGCTTATTTCACGGTCGCGGACGGCACGCGGACGAAAGTGTTTCGAACAAAGTTTTAACCGTGTCTAATGGCGAAACTTGGCAAACTCGGCCCCGGAGTTCGACTGCCGGTAACCGCGGACTTAGGAAAGCAACGGGGACGAGGGGGAGGGGGTGAAGGGAAATGCGAGCGGGGAAAGTGTCGTAAAAAATATTTCAACGAGAGTCCACTTTCCGTGAAGTTCCTCTATCCCATTCCCCCTATCTGTCTTTTGTATTTATTTGGCGCTAAACTCTTTCCCTTTTCCTCCCCCTTACATCTCTCGATTTGCCTTCGTTTCGTTCTCATCTCTCGCAAACCTTGACCTACCCGTACAATAGGGTGGCACGACTTTGGTAGGAGCGAATGACCTTGAATATTACGAGGCGAAGACTCCTCTGCGACTCGATACCCAAGTTTCGAGACTTTCGCGAAAGCGAAGAGTCTCGTTGTCCTGAGAGCGCAGACTCTGTAAAGTTCGGCTACCTGGTTGAGTTCTGTAACCTTCCGCTCAGTGTGTTACAGACGGTTCTAATTTTAACTTTGTTCGCGGAAATACTTTTGCAATTTTTCGAAATTTCGTGCTCAAGTAAACTACAACACGGGGAAAGATGAATTTTATTATAAGTAACACGCGGAGAGATACTCTCTTTTGATGCGGTTTATTATAATAATAAATCTTCTTGCACATTTTTTTGTGCTATTTATTCTTTCGCGCGAATTCAGGTTTTAAATCGTTTTAATACTAGGTCGCGTGCAATATTGTGAGTCTAAAAGAAGTGATTCGTTGTGGAACGTTATTTTCGGGGAATTTTTTAAATGTAATTCGGAACATTACCCGAAAATCTTATCGTATCTCTCGCGGAAGGAGAAGGTGAGAGAAACAATTGGGAGAGAGAATTGAACGTACCTTCGGCGGTTTCTCGTAGGGTGCTAGTACATTCCCAGGAGGTGGCGGTACAACAGTACCGTTCAACTTGCTATTTAGCCCGGTTCTGCGTCAGTGCCACCAGTAGGGTCGGTGGTAGCAATGGTTAGTGCACAGCCAAGTAAGTTTGGCGCGTTATAGTCAACGGAATAAAATAGTTTCGCCTGTAGGAAGGGAGGGCCGCGCTTGTGTGAAGGCCCGGGACCACCGTTCTAGCCCCGGGCACTTCTCTCTCGAGCCAGTCTGCGGAGCTCCTAGAAACAAGCGGAATACGAAGGAAAGCAACGAAGGAAAGGGTGGACTGCGTTCTAGAAACACAAGCTCGACCAGGAGACCCAGCATCCCACGGTCTTTCGCTATGAACGAGTTGGCAATTAACTAGTCTCTCTCTCTCTCTCTCTCTCTCTCTCTCTTTCTCTCTGTCAGCAAGAGAAAGAAAGAAAGAACGTTAGAATATTAGAGTAACAGTTTCGAAGATTAATCTGTGTGAATTTTACAAAAAGCTGTGATCACACAATAAATCAGTTAGGTATCTTCTCTTTCGTTTAATTTAATAGTGATAGGTATTTTATATCAATAAATATATGTAATGTAATAATGAAAACATTTGTGAGCAATTACCTATACAATTTGTGCGCGTGTCGATAAAATATCTTTAAAAAAATGTCTACTTAAAAAGGAAAAAAAAACATTGCTATAAATATTTTGTCTTTATAAAAACAAATATTATTTTTCTTTTATAAAGCAAAAAAACGATAAAAACCACGCGTTGCCATTTATGTGCTTTAACCCTCCTGCGGAGAATGTTAGAAGCGTAACATATGCATGTATATACGTTGTTACCATATTTAAAACGGACTCAAGGCCGAGTGATATGCTGGCGCGCCCTTATAAGAGACGACATCCCACCTATAGATGCCTCGCGCATATCGGTCACGTACGTGTTGTATCTCAGACGGGGTGCAAGGTCCCTGTGTTGGCCATATATCAGTGACGAACGGACAGAATACCGTGCTCCAGCCCGTTTGTCGTATCCGTCCTCCCCTCGCGCGTCCATTCCCTGGGTGTTCGTCCTCCTTTTCCTCTCGAGGCTGTCCGTACCATTGGTGTCCGGGCGGAGAGGTGGCACCGGCGGTGGACGGGCAAGCGGCGGGTCGTTGGAAGTGTCGCTAACTATTTTACGTAACTTTGCCGACAGTTTGGCCCGCGTTGACCACGTACGTCCGGGTCTGCGCTCCCACGAGAGCGGCCGCGAGGGGGTAAACGGGTTTTCGCGTGGGAGCGAAGGGTCTGAAGGGGGAAAGGACGCAAGCAAAAGAGACGGAACGGAGACCCCGGCTGAGACGCGGGCACGGTTGGCGAGCGCCAAGGGTAGTTTCACCACGGTGTCCCAAGATATGCATACGTGACGGACACGCGGACTGGAAACGTGATCATCGCCGCGAGTCCCGAGACATCCTTCAGTCCGCCGGAGATCCTTGCGTTACGATTCCCCCAGCAACTACGTAGGATAAGGGATGCTTCGATTTAAATTGTAAAATTTATTTTCTTAACTCGAGATACGTCCGTCACAAGGTTTAAACGAAGAACTAGAATATACAAGTAGTTTGTTATTTTTATTTTAGAATATTGCGCTAAAACAATATATGCATATTTATATATACATATATATGTGGCATATATTAAATTGACAATATATAAAAATAACTTGTCATTTTTCCAATCACGAAGTGATAATTGATTGAAATTCTGCTCACAATTCTAAAACTTGAAAAAAATTCTCTTTTTATTCTATCAGTTTAAAAAATTATTTTATGCGTAAACTCTCAATCGCAATAAATTTATTTTCATTCTGTGAAATATTTTTTTACTTTTCTATATAATGAAGGAAAGCTCGTTACGAAAATTCCAGCACTGAATCACGGCTATCAAACATCGGATAACAATATAGGTAAATCATTGTGTTCGTCGAAGAACAAGTGGGAACTTGTCGTGAGAGAGTACGATTCCGACAACGAATATATCCACAAAGTAATTCGACGCTAATAAAAATCCTTCTGCGAACGTATGGCGGTCGTAACGAAACGTTAATGACTATCGGATACAGCCCCATAATTACCACGATAAATCGCAAACGTTGACGCTACAATGCATCCCTCTCGGACATCGTTACGACTTCCTATCGTTCCACGTTTTCTTTCAAGTTTTTCTCTCTGAGAATATGTTTGGATTAATTTTTTTGCGAAAAGTAAAAAAATTATTTTTAACATAATGCAATATTATTTAAAATTATTTAACCAAGTATTTACGAGGAATAAAAGTCTTTTTTACGTACGAATATTTCACTTTTTCAAGACAAGTGAGTTAAAATATATACATCTACACGTAACATCGATATATTTAAAAAAAATAATATTATAATTTGTAAATTGATGAGCGAAGAGCGCGTTTTTTGTTGTCTCCGTCGTAATCGACTGGCCATTGAGAATAAGATGGGGACAGAGTGTTTGGAAACGTTTGCTCTCTACAGAAACAAAAGTGTCAGTTCTCTCGAGGATATCTCGGAAGCGTCAATCCTTTCGATCGGACAGCTCGAAATGGAAGGGGCCATTGTTTTTGCCTTTGGTCTCCATCCATCCCTCTTACATCCCTGTTTTCAACTCCGGGACCAGTCCCGGCTGGGTTCTTCTTCTTCTCTCGCTTTTGACTTGACGAGGGAAAGAGAGAGGGCATCGAGGAATCAATTATGGAACTTTTCAAATTTGTCAGTAATATTGAGATTTCTTTTATGCCCGGGGAGCTCATAATTGAAGTCTATCGGAGAAAACGAAGAGAAGACTCTCTTCGTATGCCCGTGATAGATAGCACGGGAACACGCGGCACAGAAGAGAAGACGAACTTTTTGTTTTTCGCTCGACTATTGTTTCCTATTGCCCGAGCCCATCAGAATTCCTCCTGCCTTCCTTTCGCGCTTGCTCGCGAGGGAACGAGAGAACATCTCTTTCGCGTCATGTAGACGGCTTCCGTTCAATTTCGCGTGCTCACCGAGTTCCCGTGGAAATGGTCTGCGAATCGGGAAAGAAAACCGTCACTTTAAAAAGAATCCGGTTCGTAAAAATCTTATCTCATTCGGACGTTTATCGCGTTTGCCCGAAAGCAAATAAGTATTTTAACCGAATTGATACGTACACATGTACGTGTACTTTCACAAACATAGGAGAAAATAGACATTTCCTTAAAATGTTTTGTTAGATGAGTTTTTGTTAAAAATACATTTTATAATATATATTTTAATTTGTATTTTATACGAACAATCTAGTTTATACGAATGTGTGTCTCCAATCTTTTGTCAGCGTTTCGCAACAGCGAACACACACTTTCGCTGTACATATTTCTCTTATTGTTAGCGCAAATATTTAAATTTAAATTGGCCCGCGTTTACGAGCGATTGTTTCCGATTGTCGAATAAAAATTCGTCGAGTTCGTTGGGACGAGAGCGCATTTTAATTGCCCGGTTCTCCGGACCAGTGACTCGTTGTAACCGTGTTACAGGCAAAATTAATACGCTGTCATCGTACAGCGCTCATTTTCATTAAAATGAAATTAAAATAAAATTTCCATCGACTTAGGAGAGAAGTTTGCCGGTCCGAACAGTGAATTTCAACGACGCGCAATCAAAGGAAATTGATCTCTCGAAAAGATTGCAGGTTACGCTTTAAAACGCGTCTGACGAATAAAACGGTTCCGTCGATACCGCACGTTTCTTAATGCGGACATAACCGAGGAAATTAATAAACATTACTAATTGAAATGACAAAATGCGACGTACGGAGAATAATGTATTATTAATTTGTGATTCAAAATAATGCGACGTACTTTCTTTCTGTCTCGCGCGCGTATATTCGCGTCGGGTCGCGGTTTAAATCCCGCTAACTTTTGTCCGCGATATACGATTTACGCTCCGGTGGACATGTCCTCCTCCGTTTTCTACCTTCGTTTCGAAAGTTGCCTGAATGATGCTCCTCGCTTGCGGCATGCTCTCGGTATGTCGAGAGAAAGAGAGAGAGAGAGAGAGAGAGAGAGAGAGAGAGAGAGAGAGAGAGAGAGNAGAGAGAGAGAGAGAGAGAGAGAGAGAGAGAGAGAGAGAGAGAGAGAGAGAGAGAGCGAGGGAGAAAGAAAGAGGGATTTGTGGGAGGTGATAGAATAGACGAGGGCAAAAAAAGGATTGAAGCACATTGAGGACAACGAGTGCGGTCGGATTGTTACAAGGAAACAATAATAAAAGTTGCATTAATTAAGAGGGTAGTTGCGTAGAGCAGGAGGATTGCCTCGTTAGACGGAAACCTTCCCTTTTCTGCCGGTTTATCGACACGCGCGGCTCTTGCATTTTTGTTGTTTTGCTTATTGATAACGACTACCGTTGCTCGTTGTTATAATAACGTCGCGCTACTGTAATGAAGTCAAAAACATTGTCGTACAATTTGAATAAGTCTCGTCGCGTTGGGAATGTAGGGTCTAATTTACAATGGCGAAACGTCAAGCAAAATTTATTCTAGTACAATTTACAATTAATATACATAATTTTTTATTATGAAAATATTAAAACTCTATATACGAATAAAAATGTCAAAATATGGAAATTTTTTATTGTAAAAAGTAAAATACTTCAATTAAAATGTAATAACGTACGTCTCAACGCAATATGTTTGAAATTAATTTGAAAATTAGTATCTTTTTTAATGAATTCAATTTATAATAAGTTAATAAATTTAATTAATAAATTATAATAAGTTAATAGGATATAATTACAAGCTTGTCATTTTACATATAACTGTAGAATGCGGTTTCTCTCTCTCTCTCTTTTTTTTCTAAGTTGAAGGATATTTTCTTAACAAAATCAGAGCTTTTTTTCTTAAAAAGTTGTCTTGTTCGAAGCGTTTGTAATACATTGTATCCCGAAAACAATATTATTCTATTTCTCTCTACACCCTTAAGGGCCTCGCGCTCGATTATCTCATCAATTTTCATTACGTATTACGCCACATCGCGCGGTGGCCCATCGGTGCTGATTAGAGCTGCGTCAAATTTACTATGTTTTCTTGCCATCGTGTGTATATACGTACGCGTCCTCATTCGCGGCCACGATGACTGTAGACAGTAATTAAGAACGCTGAAACCTCGGCCATTATTCGCACTCGTTGGGTAATTGATCGATCGCGCCTCGAAGTTACACCAGGCGTATTCGACGATGACTGAGCGACGGTTGATATTTGGGGCAAGATAGGGTAATTATGAGATGTGGGAATGACCCAGGAAAAAGCGGAAAAAAAAAGAGTCGGAAATATTTTTAGGTCGTTATTACGGTACGATATCGACATAAATGTTACGTACGAAAACATTGATAAAGAGAGAGATTTTTTCAAATGTGGATATATGTAGATGTACTAATTTATTCAATTAGTTGAACTCAATATAAAATTACCGTGACAAAGAAATAATTTTTTTTTTCATCAACGTACTTGTCACAACCATTAAATATTATAATCAATATAATGTCGCGTTTTTTTGCTTCTCGAAAAGTTTCACGAAAGAAGTTGAAAAGGACAGGAGTTGGGGTTAAAAGGACTAAATCCCCTTAATTGTCAGAGTTAAATAATTCACTGTCAATCTTTTCACCCTCCTCACAGTGAAATGTAGCGCGTCGGTGAGTGATAAAGGAGTCAAGAACGTGCGCGGGACGTTGTGCCGTCTCTTTTAATTATTCTCTACCCCGAACGGCAAATAATATAATCTCATTCACTGTTTGGACTGCGCACTATCGAAGGGCGTCGAATTATCAATCTCTTTCGCACTAAGCGCGATTAAAGGTTTTCTTTTAAAGCTTTTTACACGAACTATATTTTTAAGAAAAGAACAACTCTGTTTAGCAAGAAACAATTACATAAATAATTGAAGAATTGTTAATTCTTTTAATTAATATGTATATTTTAAATACACAAAGCAACATTTCAAAGAAAAATTCAAAATTTATATCGCGCTATTTTTTTTTGTCGACGCTTTGCTGTAACATTTCAATCTTTGATCTTTCTCGTTAGACGATTTGAAATATATATACTCGAACATCGCGAATCGACTAATAAGAGGTCCGCTAAAGGATAGTGCGGTAATAGAAGGAAGCGGTATACCTGAGTTGCGCTCTACGCAGAGTAACCCTATAGAAATTTGTACCGCAATTACGTGGTGTAGCCGCGTTCACGCGAATCCTGGCTAATCCAGTGAATGTGGCCACCGAACCGTGGCCGGACGACTCTGGGTGTTCGCCGAGAACGACAATAGACGAATCGCGCTCAGGGACAAAGATCTCAGGCACCAATTAATGCCCAACGATGTCCTTTGAAAGGTCTTCAGGGCGATCGTGCAACACACGAAACACTTGTTTCGAAGCGCCACCTTCGATAGGGAGGGTATAATGGTAATTAAAAATGACTAATTAAGATCGACGATAACAACTGGTAAGAAGAGACAATATTTCTCTATATTAAACACTACCGTTCGCTTGTTTTGTAAATCGACGTTATGATATACGTCTAATTTATAATATAAGAAACTTAAACATTCAATTCAGGAAACATTTTTCATTCTTATGATAAAATAAATAAAAGTTTTGTTACGCGACTACGAATGCACGTAGGTATTGTATATTATGAGCCTCGAGGAGGCGTGGGAAGACGGCGAAAGCTGGTGCAACGCTCGTGGATTTATGTCACGTATCGCCGTTGCGATATTACCACGCGACATCGCGCAAATGTGCGCACGGCTATTCACAGCCGGCAGCAGTCGGTCGCAATGCATAGTAGACGCCGACTACTACTCTGGTAGCAGCCGACAATAGGGATAGTTGGCTGGTGCGCGCCCAACGTATAAGGTGAATTTGAGAGCGGCAAGACTAGATATCTAATTAACAGCCAACCGACAATGGGGGAGAGCCATTCGTCGTAGCTGCGCGTGAATCGTATCTGCCTTGGGCCCGCTTCTCTGCGTTTGCTCGTTCGTTCGTTCGTGTGTGTGAGAGAGAGCATATGTGTGTGTATGTGTGCGCGTATATACAGCGCATCCATATGTGCGACGCCGCGGCGCGGCAGAAAAGACACGAGTTGCGAGGGTGGTTTACCGGAGCGACGCGCACTATTCATCCGTGATGAGAAAGGCGACGTTTCTCCTATCCCTCATCCGGTTCGCTATAACACACAGGCAACCCGCCTTTTTACGCCGGTCTTGGTAAATCCACACGAGCGTCTCCATGTTTTTTTTTTTTTTTTTTTTTTTCACGCTCGCCGGAAATAGCCAACGCGGGAAGAATTCCCTCGAAATTTCGCGGTCGAATTCTCAAAAATCGATCTCTCTCTCTCTCTCTCTCTATCTCTTTCTCGAGTCGTCCGCGTGAACGCTTTCCAGTTACCCGCTTCCGTGTTTCGCAAAGTAGCGTTCTTCTTCTTGTTTCGTTGCGGGGTAAACTTTCGTTTCCGCAAGTTGGCCAAAGCGAAGTAGGCAACACTTTTGACGCGAATTATAATTCTTCATGCGTAGAATTAGAGCACTGACGAGAGAGGGAGAGAGAGAGAGAGAGAGAGAGAGAGACAAACAAACATTTGGAACAACAGAATGGTACGCACGCGGAATCGAAATAAAAAGAATTTTGGCGATCATCAGGAATGCGCAACGTTGTGTGGAAAAATCGTCGAAAATTTTACAGGCGTAACACGCAATAATTGGGCGAATATGTTTTCTCTCCCTTCACACTATTTTGTTTCCTATTTTCTTTTCAAATACGTTCTCACGCGTTTTTTTTTCATACTATATTTCTTTTCGACAAACATTCACGTGGTACTCGGCGACGATTACCTCTCTACGGTGTTAATGCGCATCTTGAGATACTCGCTGTGCCGCTCAACTATAATCCACTATGCGTAGCGATGCTTTTTGACGAAATACAAGCAAAGTTGTAATCCGACTCTTCGATAGTCCTGGCGGCGCTGGTCGACCGCCTAATCGCCTACACGCGCTATTACATATCCAAAGTTGTAACTAGTTCGCCGGCTTGTGTGCGCGCGGCATTATGTTCGCACGCATGCATGTGTCTGTGCGCGAGAAGAGGATACAATCCTGGTCGACGACGTGCCAGACGGTAAACGACTAAGCAGCCGCCAACGAGCTGCGACTGTGTGCGGCGCGGGTATTAAAAGTTTTCCACGAGAACACATTGAGCGTTGCATGAAAAGCTGTGTCTCGTACGGACAGTCATTATTTGCGCAAGCCGTTATTATTTGGAAATTTCGAATGCGCGCACGCCATTTTGAAAGCACTCTCAGAAAGTAAAAGACAGAGAGAGAGAGAGAACCAATTCGCCGCGGCGCACTTTGCTCTCGAGGTAACTTGTATTACATTCGCGCATCAACATGTAGATTCGTGACGAAAAATAATCCGTTGTAAGATACGATCATGCGAAAGAAGTACACTTTTCATCGACGACCAATGTGTACACACTTGAACGGAGCGTAATAAAAAAGAACGGTTATATTTCTTAAAAAAAAACAAAAAAAAAACAAATGAGAGTAAGAGAGAGGAAGGGAGAGAGAGAGAAAGACAGAGTAATCGCTTGTAGAAGTTGGGCGACAATTAGAATCACTAAGGATGGCCGTGACGAGAGACAGAGGCGGGCAGAGGAGAGTGGTCGGAAGAGAAAAAAAGTTTAATTATAAACACCGCGCGCGCCACGGTGGGTGCTCAGGAAAAGGACGAGAACGAGAACGATGACGAGGAGACGAGAGAGGACGAACTACGACGTAGTCGGCCAAATGGTCACGGCTTAGCGTCGGGGAAACTCTTTCAGCCAAACGAAGGGAATCCGTCCAGAGATTATCCCTTGGCTTCAAAAAGTTGTTAATTACTTGGATTTCCTCCTCCGCGTCCTCCCCGCCGCGTTAACTCTCTCTCGTGCGTTCTTGTAGGCGCGCGGACGTTCCTGCTTTTATATCGGGACAGTTTTTAATCCCTCCTCGTCTTCGGCCGTGGCACGACGAGGCCGACACAATCGCAATTAGCCGCGGATCGTTAATCGGTTGTTACGCCCGAGATTTTCGCGTAATTCGACGATCGGCCGAAGCTTTTCCGCTTTTGTACTTTGCGTCAAATTAAAACCGGGGGACTGTGTACTTGCAACCGTGTTCTTCGGTCCCCTCGATCGGTTTCATTGTTTCGCGATCGCTTTATTACTTTTCCGATACAAAGCAATGAATTTTCTTGTTACTTATTGCTCAAAATGTCGTTATTTTGCGCGTTACGCTCGGCCGCTCGCTCGTTCTCAACATTCTACGTCGCGACCTGTGCGCTCCACGGATGGAAATAGCCTACGTAAAGTCGGGAAGTGAGGAAGGTGATCACTTTGTGGTCATGCAGGTCGCGGCGACTTGACCATTAGCCATAGCGGGTCCTTTGCCGTCCTAGACAGAGGTGAGAGAGGTAAGGGTTACGCCGGCGAACTTTAAGACCAGTCCAGCTGCAAATATCGTTAACGTTGGCCACTACGCGCAGAGGCGGCCGGCTAGTAATTTTGCAGCAGTTTGTCGAACAACAACAACAAGAACAAACCACGCCAAGGTAGCAGCCGACACGCCGGTGTCAGAGTGCAGCCAATATCGTCGCGCGGAAGGTATGGTTTTCTACTGAGGAACACGTCTCACAAGCGTTCTCTCTTTTTTTGTTTTTGAAAACAGACACACAGACAGTCAGAAAGAGCTCGTTACATTTCGCGAACTTATATGCATTTTGCGTTTACTGTGCATTTTAGCTCGATTAGACTTAGTTCTCTTTTTGTGTATTAACCCCATTATCTTAAGATCAAGACACCCCATAATTATAATATCCTTACTTTTGAAAGTAGGAATCCCACCGTTACATTTATGATTTTATTACGAGAAATACGACCTTACGCACTTGAAAGCATTCATAACAATCTTTGAAATTTGATATCGATAACCTTCTGTTTAATTAACGATGTCTCCGCTCTTTCTACTTAATCGAGGGAAATATTTATATATCTACGAGAAAGCGATAACGCGAACAAATATGGAAGATTACGTGTGTAAATACCAGAAGAAAAATAAATGTACGAGAGAGAAAGAGAGAGAAAATCATATCGGGGTCTCGCAGTTCCGTAAGTTGTTACGGAGTCGGGAAGATATTCTTGCAAAGAACATTTGTCGCGGAGGGTGAGGGTACGACAGTCTTGGCCAATATTGTTCGCAAATATGACTGAACTGATCTATTGTGTGATATTTCATCTTTAACTTTTTTGCCGTGTCTTCGTGCAGTAGATTAGGTTACACGCGAGAAAGAGGAAATAAATAAAATTTACAATAAATAGAATTTAGACTTGCGTGAAACTTTAATCTCACACGTGGTGTAATTCACGTCTCACACGAAGAGACGAGTATTATTTCTAGTTTGGAATATCCAACTTTGAACCTCACGATTGAACCAAGCGTGATTTCGACATTGTACGTGTAATTCATCCAAATATTTGCAAGATTGCTATATTCCCGTAGGAATAAGATCATGCCTGTTTCTCGTATTTGTATGTATACTCAATGTGCTGCTTGGTCGGTCGGGGAAATCTAAACTTGCCAATTCCGGTAATTCCTCTCCTTGCTGTAAACACTGTTGCGTGAATAGAGATCGTGTTCAAATTAATTAATTCCAATTTTTCTCTTGGTTTATACACGCGTATATCATTTATTATTCAAATTTGCTTATTTTCTTTTTTCACATGTGCGAAAAACTCTCGCGTGGGGTGTTAATACTACTTGATACTTTCGCGCACACAGTGGTTGAAAAAAAAAAAATTCTTCCCTGCGTTTCTCGAAATGTGTTTATCGACTTGTTCCGCGACTACGTAGGGTCGTAAAAACCGGTCGCACGTATTTTTCACGCGCGGGCGCAAAATCTCACAGTTTCCCGGTCTGAGATAGGGGGTTGTTCATAAATTTTCCGCACTCTGCGGTGTAGTGCGCCCGCGTTCGCGAAAATGAAATGCACTCGTCGAGAGACGGATAATGGGTGAACGATGCTTCGACTACGAAAGAAGAAGAAAAAAAAAGACGTCGATTTTCGGCGAAAGCACGAAGAGCAAGGGGAGGAAAAGTGCACAGGCCCAGCAGATCGTAAAACTGTTGACAGCTAAAGTTATACGCGCAACAATGCCCGCCCGATATTCGGACGTTATACGTCGCGAGCAAAGTGTAGTAGACAGTTTGCGCGCACCACGAAAATGAAATTTTTCCTGCGACGCAATGGCGCGCTCGTAAAATCGTACATTTTACGCCATATCTGAATCACGGCTGATTTCTGATTTTTCACATGAAATTGTGAATAGAGATGCCGTTACGTTATACTCTTCTTTCTTTTTACTCTCAAAGCTTTTTACCGTCTTTATTTCTCTATCGCACACAACGCGTTTTTTTTTGTTTAATATCACGAGAGAGATGTCTTGAAATATTTTTTAATTACTAAAATATATTACGGCGATTAACCTCCGACAATATCGGTTGCGGTTGCGCCGATAGGGTGCAGGGAAGACTGGGGCTATATATCGGAATTCTCTTCCGGACGAGGTCTCTTGTTTCACCTGCAAAGTGCGGCGAGCGAAGCGAGAGTGAGGCAAACTTTTGCGTCCGATCCGCGGTCAGGCACAGGGTCGGGCGGGTTGCGGGTGGCAGATCTGCAATCCGGAATGGGATCTGTCCGCTCCAGACGTTACCCCGCTTATTCTGCCCGAAAAGCACTACGAGTCGCCTCGACCGCCCACGACGACGAGGAGGAAACGAGGCGCCGTTGACATCGTCGGCGTCGTCGTCGACGCCGCCGCCGCCGCCGCCGACGGGTAATCTCGTCGCGGGCAGTCGAGCAGAGCCGGCTTCCAGCACACGCGGAAAATTCACATTGGAACTGCATTTCCACCATCAGGCTTTGCAGTCCCGCGCCCTGTCCTATTTTCTGTTTCCGTCACTCGCACTCCTCTTGCTTCAGAATGTGCTTCGATTTCGAGCAAACTAACCGGGAAAGATTTTCTTCCGACGAATTAACGATAGTAAAACGTGTACAATATTACAGAGATTTAATATTTTGCGAAAAAAATAAACATTTAATTAGTGTTGCCTCTCTTTCTTTTGCTCGTCAGCGACATAGTGTCGATTTCGCACGTCGTATGCAAATTCATTCAATATAAGGGACTCGCGAAGCAATAAAAACGGTACATCGGCAAATCATCTCCGAGGGTTTTGCCCGCCGATATTTTCCATCGTCAAATCGTTGTTTTATAACTCGCGTTATGGATTTATGAAAAAAAGATACGTCGTACGCGCACACTTCCTCCTTCTTCCTCCTTTCCGTCTGGCTCCGATCTGCGAGATACGTAGGGAGGATGATTTGAATACAGTCGGTCCCTTCTATGATCAGCGAGGCAATGGTTTTATAGTGGCTGTGTGTGTTACTCTCCTTTTCGGATATTCTTATGTCTCTCCGAAACGCTGCCAGTCTCTCGACAATCGACATCGCGCACTCGAAACACGTAGTAGCACCGATATTAGCCTTTCATACGGAGAAGACCTTCCCCGATGCCTCGATCTACATAGATCCGAGATCCTTTGTGTAAAAAGGACTGGCAAACAGAATTTAGGGTTATTTCGCGGGAATAAGAATGGGCAAAGCGCGCGCGCGCGCACGTGAAACGCGGGAACCAACTTTTGCATCTTGTCCACGCAATTTATTCGTCAAGGAGAAACGACGACGAAGACGACGGTCTAGCCGCTCGCAAAATATTTTTGTCACGCATTATAACGTATGTATGAGTATGATTGAGCGTATTCTTTCGGTTATTCCACAACTTGTTCGTTGTCTGTCGAAAATTAACCGATGGTTTTCGAACGATAAAAGTTGATAGCCGGTATTGTTAAGAGATTCTTTTTCGGGAGCGTATGTGTTTGCGTAGATTTATCACCCACACGAAGCAACGCACGAACTTTACGCGCTTAATACATTATTCGTTTGACCGCGTGTAAGAATTAGCGTCGGATAATCTCTTCTGCCTTTTCCAGCGCGGCTGTAATTAAATTGACGTCTGCGTCGTGGTGGCGCGCGTTCTCACGCGCGTGTAGTAAATTAAGACCGACTAACTGCTTTCGCACGAGCATGCGAAAAAATGATTAAAATGTTGGCGAATCCCTCTGATTTTCGCGAGTGTGCAAACGCCTCGGCGATGTTATTAATTAAAAAGTTCGGGGACAGATAAATGGCGCGGACCGACTAGGATCGTCGCGCGATTACTTTTTACATTGTGTTTTTTTTTTGTTTTTTTTGTTTTCGTTTCTTTTCCCCATCGCGCTCGATGTGTGTATGCGCGCAGTTAGGTAATTGATACGAGCGAGTGTCAGATCTCCCTTCGTACCAAACTATTTTGCACACTAACAAAATCCAAAATCACGCACGTACATACGTATATGTGCATTTATATATTAAATATTCGAGTAATTCGTTACATGTTCAGAACTTTCGACCGTTTCGCGTCCGTTTTCTCTCTTTCCTGCAGACAGCTGGAATTTATCCTAACAAATGTTTCCAACACGCTTAACCCCCTCCCTCTTTGTCCCCCGCTTCTCTTTCCATTCGTAATATACGATAAACATTTCCCTCTTGGTCGCGAGAGAAGCGGAAAACTGTGATGAAAAATATTTATGTGAAATGGCGGACTCGCTCGACCATAATATTCTCTTTAGCTTCCTTGCTCTTGCGTGACGATGTGACGAAGGAAGAATGATTTCGGATTTACAGTCGAATCGCGCGCGAAGCATACAATAGTGTTTTGTTGTTATTCTTTCGTGATTGTGCGCGTAAAACGTATCGAACGTGTGCAACAAGAAACGCGTTTCGCTTTAATACTCGAGACATCAGAAGCCGAGTGGCTACAAGATGTTATTTCGTGCGTTATTCTGAAATTAAATTCACTCATCTCTTTTCTCGATGTAAAATTCACGCGAATCGATCCGAACAAAATCATCATCGCGGCAAACGCGGGAAAGGGATGCGCGCGTAGATGCGTACGGTATGCGTGAGACGTACGCAGATCACACGCATCGTCGGTTTTAGTGCGTTATAAATCGGCGTGTCGGTCTTCCTGGCGCCTCTCTCTTCGTCGACGTCGTCGTCGTCGTCAGGCACGATCGATGAGGATTTCATGGTGCTTAGTCGGCGTTTAGACCCGCATGCCAGGCCCCCATATGGGATACACTTCTCGTACATTTGCTTAATAACGTAAACATTCAATTCTGCGAGCATTCGTAAGCGTCTTCGCTTTTTCTTGCAGTTTGAGAAATCGAGTTTGATCAATGGTACAATGTCATCAAGACAATGTCGCAATCGACATAGCATTTCTTACGCGCCTACGTAATTTGATTCGTTGATCAAAATATGTAAATTGAAAAGACTCGCCAAGAAAAAAGTGATGACAAGTTAAACACATGTAAATTACAAATATTACAAACAACTAAGTATTACGGTCGATTCGCACCAATATATCGGAGATGTACGTGCAATATTTTATTTATTTTTCTTAAACGTGTAAATTAATAAACATGGAAATTCGAATTAAATTTTAATTTGAATCAAAATACTTGGTTGTATATTTTCACGAGCTTTTAAATTGTTGAAATATTATAAATTCATATTAAAATATAATTTCTGAATTATTAATAATACATAAAATCTTGGAGATTTCCTATCAAAATCCGAATATATATAAACGCTACACTCGTGCGATCGACATTGCCACGTCGTGCTCATCTCAATTTTCATTCCTTGTATAACAGATCAGTTCGTTGTGCCGTATTCGCGGGCTCTCACATATCCGGAATACCAAATCGATCCTCGAATAGCCAGCTGAGTTCTACTCGGATAGTTTAAGTCAAAGTTTTAATCACTATCGACTTCGGGACATCTCGCATCCCTCGGGACTTACGAATCCATCGGAATGACATCGAGAAAATGAACAGCTATCGAAGCTAGAATTATCATTCGAATATCTATCGCTAGCGCGTTCGTATCGCGTACATCTGCTTATCATCAAATTGTTATCTTTCTTTCTCTCTCTTTCACTTTTTCTCTCTAACTGTCTCTTTCGAGAGAATATCTTTTGATCGTTTTCAATAATTTGAAGAAATTGCAAAATAAAATACACAAATTTTAGTAAGAGAAAAACAAAGCGTAAGAGATTGAAAAACAAGTTTTTTTATATTAGTAAATCATGTTTAATAACATGTTTACAGAATTACAACACACATTCTGTTACGCGTAAATATTACTCAAAAAGATCAAATACCTGCAGCGGTATTTATTTGACGATTGTTTTGTTTTTTGTTACCCGTGTAATTTTTGCTGTTTCAGTTGGGAGAGAAATTATAATAATTGATACGCGCATTAGAGACTAACCGCCGTAATGTAAGTCCGGACGGCAATCTCTTGCGCCGCGGAGAGAAACGAAAATACGGAACGAGAGAACGCGTAGACTGGGAAACAAAGTTTCAACCGGAAATACCGACATGCGTCAGGCGAACGCTCAGCATGAGCAGGGTCGGAGGGCCAGATTAATTGATACCGTTACGCGGAGAAACCGGGAAGAGGAAAGAGACCGACCGAGCGCGAGAACCGCGGAGGAAATGAAAGAGCGCGCGGGAATATCGAAAAGTAGATAGATAGACACATACGCACAGAAACGACGGTGCAGAATCAAAGTTGCAACGGGATCATTGCAAGAGAAATGCAATGTCGGCGGGACGATGTCGGTCCGAAGCAGCAATTAAACATTTAGTTCTATGTAATGTGCTTTTCCATTCCGAAATTTAGACATTTCCGACACTCACGCTGTGCGTATATATCCCTTGCTTTAGTTTACTCTCCACATATTCTCGGATTAATTAAATTTGTCCTTTAAACTTGATTGCGCGACATCTAATTTGTGTAATGAAAAGGAATAATAATAAAAAAAAAGTGAATAATAATAACAACAGTTTACACGACGTCGTTGCACCGCGTCTTTCCTCCCGTGTATAAAGCATTTTGCGCGTTTTGGCCGCGTGCCATCGTTTTCGTCTCTTCCAACCTCGTCTTTGCGGTCCTCGCTTGACCGTGTGGAACGCCGACCTGCCTTCCTCGTGCGACGACGTTGGCGCACGGAACGAGTTTAATTCGACCGCTCTAAGAAACTGGCTGCGGTCGCATTCCTCAGGCAAGTTCCTGATTGTGTGTCCAGCACCGTCGGGGGAGTTCGCGCGTTCCCGCCACCGGGGACGGTAACCGCTCTCCTCCGACGAGCTGACCACCAGTATTTATGTCCAGGACACAGCCGGGGTATCTCAAGTGTTCCGGGTAGTTTCTCGGACCCATGTCCCGCTGGCCCGCTAATGGTTATGGTAATTACCGGCCCTAATTGCGAGCAATGGAATTACGAAATATCAAAGTTCGCCGCGCGACGCCTGTGCTCGGCCTGTTCCTTTTGCGGCGGATCGTTGCACCAGTCTTGCCTGCTGTGAAGAAACGCTACATTTTAATGATCAGTAGTTTCAGAGCGCTTTTACACACCGCATGATATCGTATTATATATATATATATATGATCGATGATAACATATTATTTCTAAAAAAAAAGAAGAAAGAAATTTAGTGATATTTATTTTTTGATAATAAATTCTTTTTAATCGGAGAAAATAATTATTACGTATTTTATCTTACGGATTTACGTGCATATATTTTTTATACGATGCTATTTATCTGTAAACGCGTGTGTGCAACCTAAAGTTTCTCTTGAACTATTTCGCAGATAGAAAGTAACATTCGCGCACGAGCTAACATACGAATTAATTAAACTTGTTAATCGGCCACTCTACCGGCTCATTGTAACCGTCGATTTCGAGGCTGTTTCGAGACTGTTACATGTTCCCGTTCACGGTTCTTTCTTCGGCCGGTGCGTGCGGACTGACCAGCGCAAAGGTAAAAGTTGAACCGTCGGTGGCGCCTTGATGTGGTTATCGCGCCCGTGGAAATCCGGCTCTTTACCTCCCGGAGAGAGACCACACCGCAGAGCGCTAAATTGGCAAATATTAAAATTCTTTCGATGCGGAAGGAGCGTGTACAATGGCTCGTGAAATGCAGAACTCTCGACGTGCCCTCACCCTCCCCGGTAGGAAAAGGGCGATTGCCCGCATTTAAAACATCCGCCGAGTTTTTCCTGCGCTTTCCGCACGCTTGATCTAAAAATCTCTCATTACTTTATTGTTTTCCGAACGGACTCGCTTTCGTTCGCGCGTCAAATACTTTGATATGTATTTAATATTTTACACAACGGGAAAAAAACTGACAAATACTTTATTTACAATTTATTTAGTTTTTAGTTTTTTTTTAATATTTTGATTGAAGGTGACTATATGATATTGCAGAGCTCGTACGTATATAAAAACAAAACTACAAACTTTTACACAGGCGAAGTAACGCGAAATCTAACACACGTTCTCTATCTCAAGAGACAGGAAGTATCTAAATTTACGGTGCAGTAGAGTAAAAACGGTGAATATATTGAAAAAGAGCAATAACAGAGCTTTTTTTTCCGAAATATTGCTTTTGAAAGATGATGCGATGCTTTGGCAAAAACAGATTAATTTCCATGAAATTTTTAACGCTAGCTCGGGCTGAAAATGAAAAAAGTTTTCTTGCCAGTCGCTGTAATTAAAACGCCTTATACGAGGCAAGGAGACCTTACAGACAGCTTTGTTAATCGAGCTGGAGGTGCTCCCGCGTCATTCGCTCGCCTAATAAAAATTAACGGCGAGCAGGTGCAGGGCTGTGCGAGGGGATGGACAGTCTCGTTTCGAGGCGGCCAAAGGGTTGCTCTCACGGTGAGAGGGCGGGCACCAAGAAAAATTATAAAAATAATCTGGCCGAGGAGGGGGCAGTCAATTGGGGTGGAAAACTTGCGTAACAAGCAGTCCCGAGGAAATTGCGGGAAAAACCGTTTGCCACGAATGGACGACAGCGGAGAGGCCGGTACAAGCTCGGTTGAACCCTCTTCCATTCCTGACGGTGGGAAGCGAAGAAAAATAAACGACTCGGCTCGACGCGAGTCAACCGTGGAAATAATAATATTAACGTTACGTAAGGAAGGCAGAACACCGCGCGTCTTTGAAGTTTCGCGATTTTGGAAACCATAAGTGTCTCCTTCCAAGTTTCTATTCATCTTGTTTTTGCACAGTTATTGATATTTTCTCAAAGAGTTATTGTTTTCTAAAAAAAACTGTCGCGCACATGGCACAACATATATACTTGACTTTACTTTCTTATGATTTTAAATATTAAGAGAATATATTTTCATTAATAAATCTGAATGCGACTGCGTATAGTCAATGCAAAAATAATAGAGCCTTTATCTAGTTGTAAATTTGTAGTTTTTAAAAAAGATAACATACGGGCAATTTGCGATAAGTGCGTTTAATTTTCTTTCATATTTTTTTTCATATGTGCGAATAAAACAATTCGAGTACACGTAATCGTAAGCCTCATTTCTCGCGCACACAACTTGGACGTCAAGTGGGTCAGTGGAGCGTATAGACGCAATAGCGCGACACGATGCGGATTTGTCGTGTGTGCAAACCCTGTCGCATAGACTCTTTATCGATTTTATCTTTGGCTTCGCGCGCTATAACGCCGCGATATGAAATACCTAATTCAGTCGAGCCGGAAATGAGCGCGTGCGAGTTGCCGAAACGATCCGACAAGTAGCTATTTACGTGCACCTTCGCGTCTTGCGAGGGTGGTGCTTACAGGGAGGGATAGTGGAACTAGAGAGAGAGAGAGAGAGAGAGAGACAAGGAGAGAGAGAAAGAGAGAGAGAATGTCAGCGAGCAAAAGGAGGAACAGAAAGGGGCGTCTCAGCCACCCCAATTCGTACGCTGGCTGGCTTAAACGATTCTCGCTTAATACGACACAAGAGGCTAATCTTAAAAAATTCTGACTGAGATAAGCCCTTCCGCGGTCCCCCGTAACCTCGTCGCCCTTCTTTCGCTTCTGACTTGCTCAGGCAGTTATGGAGCTCTTGAGCATAGCGTAGGTTGAGCCGCTCGCTCTTCTTTTCATTAGCTGATAACTGGATTCCGGGATACGCCTGGCCTATGAACGACACGTTAACCTTTCGCGTAACTACTGTCGGAAATATTACCAGGGGGGATCGGTATGTTTACCCCTCCGAATTAACATATCTTGATAAGTCCGGATATGGTGATATAAATTTTGTTACGTAAACTCCTGAACGGGATAGATAAAAAAAAAAAATCACGATCGTCTTATTAATCTCTGAATACTTTGAGTTTTCAAGAGACGGGAGAGATTTTTTTTCTCTAAAATATCTTTCTTCTAAAGGAGTAATTCATATTTTTTGTTATTTACTTCTTCCGTAGCGTTTGATTACAAGACTACTTGAAGTAACATCATGCAATTTGCAACAATAATAATTTTACGTCTCCCTTTCAACGGAATAATATCAGGTTTTTCTCACACTTGTATTTGTCTCTCTTCTTTCAGTAATGTTGATCTTCGCTCACAAACGAGGTGTCGGTGACCGACTGAGGCAATATTAGCCCAGTTGGTCTCCGTCATCTGCGAGAAGTGTTCAAAGAGATATCCGCGAAACAAGTTTTGCCGCAATTTTCCTTCCTATACTCGCAAAGTCCCCTCCCCTGTCCCTGAAAGAATCACTTCTTTTCTCACTGTCGGTTCTTTCCATCTTCTCTCTTTCTCTCCTCTTGCTCTTACGATCCGAGGAAGCCGAAAAACGAGACACGAGAGAAGAAAGCACTCTCGGAAAGATGACGTGCCACTGGCTATAATTTCATTAGCTACCACGAGACAAATGAACGACTATTGTGAGACGCGTCGGTTGGTCGTAAGATTTCCTCCCCGCACGCGCGTTTTCGGAAATAACAACGCATCCCGTGCGTCGGGCGTGACAACAATAACCGTTCGCGAGAGAACGTTGGAAAATAATTAAAATTAATTGTGCGCGAATAAAACGCTCATTCAAGTAAGTTAATAATTAATAAAACTCCCATCGTAACTTATATATTGATTGACATCGTTTACAAGTTATAAATTGATTAATATTTACGTAGCAGAGAAATGTCGGATATGACATAATTGCTTACGCGCTTAATTATATCCCGAGAAAGATAAACTACAGATAATTGATAGAAGTTGGGCGCGATTTTCCTTCGCGCGTCTTAATGTGACGCTTGCAAAACAGCGACTTGTTACTTGTACTCGTTCATCCTGCTCGCTTTCTTTTTTTTTTCTTCTCTTTCTTCCTTGTACCGGCTGTTTGCACTGGTAATTACCGGCGCACGAAATACGTCGCAAGAAAAACATTAATATCAAACGACGTGGCTGCCGACAGTGCAAATAGAGGATCTTAATGGTGAGCCAACTTTCGAGCAGACTCGAAGAAGGAAGGCGGAGGCGGCGAGCGCGAGATAGAAGATATGGAGGGACACCTTCCTTTCAACCCCTTACTAGCACCGTCTGTATCGCACTTGCCTTCGTTGGGGCTTTCTTCGCGACTAACGATACTTCCTTGCGGTTGTCGAGAAGACAGGTTTCTTCGTCGTCGACTCTTGTTTTTTCGCTGTGAATTTTAAAATTAAAACTTACAAAAAATAAAAAAAATATTTGTGTAGAATGCGACGGGCTTCTTGGGACGGAACAGATATGCCTCGACTGCAATCGTCAAATGAGTTTTATATTGCTTCGTCTAGAGAATTTTTGCTTTTTAACCGCGTTAATAATTCCTTCTTTCCTTTACTTTCCATATTGTTCATCCCTCGCTTTCTGCGAGAAGTGATTCATATTTTTTTTTTTTTTCGGCATATTGCGACTGAGGCTGAGTGCCCGGTCCTTGCTAAGGAAGGTTGGGGCTTTGTCCAATTAAGCGTCCGAGCTTTTCGACCAGCGGCGCGGCTTCGCATATTTCTGTTTGAAGAGGTGGAAGAGAGAAAGGGACAGGGAGGATTTTGCTATGTCCCCGGGAAGGAGAGAAAAAAACTCTTCTTCCTAGTGATTGCTCTGTCGCGGTACATTTCTGAGCCCTTCTCTTTGTCGTCGTTCTTTCTTCGATCCGTCGTCGTTTCTAAACGTTCACTTCTGATTCGAATATTTCGTTGGGTGTTCCAAGAGTTATCAGCAATTAGCTCAATAATTTTCTCTCGCACCCTTCGGTTGACAGCTGCTCGTCACTCTAACAACTCTTGGACCACCCTCCGATCTCTGGATTCTCGTTCTTCCCTCTTTTATGTATCATCAACTTCTTGCATTTAAAAAAAAAGATTAAAACGAGAATAATATTGAAAAATGCTTGATTGTGATTATTTACACATGCTTTTTCTGATAGGAATTTTATTGCTACTAATTTTCTCACATATTTTGCTTTTACATGCGCAATCAATCTCTCGAGATAAAGTTTTAATTTTCGCGTGCTTGCGTACGGGGCTTGGAGTGTGCGAGAGACAAAAGGAATTGTCAAAATGAGCGAGGAGCTCTTTATTTCATCGAATTTAGGAGAGGAGAAAGAGAAAGAGAGAGAGAGAGAGAGAAAGAGAGAAAGAGAGAGAGAGAGAGTTGCACAGAATCTGCCGCGGTATTAAAACTCTTGGAAAGTTCAGCGACGCGAGCCAGATGACGTCATTATCGACTCCTCTGTCTTTTGCGCGACCGTTGCATCGCCTTGCGCGCCCACGAGGTGATAGTTCCATCCGTTCCATTCCCGAGTCTGAGATCGTGGGACTTACGGTGTGGCGTTAGCGCTTGGATAGGTAATGTGACGCGTGTCTTCCCGGCACTCAAACTAGACTCGCCGCGGCGACGGACTCTGAACTTGGCCTGAGTGCCAAGTTGCCTCGAGTATTAAGCGTATTAGGTACAAGTGGTTTCTGACTGGAGAGGGCATCGGTCATTAGCATGGATAGATTCGAAGGTTATTAGCCATTACCGCCATTAGGCGCTTCTGCTTCCGTAGTCCTTCTCGTTGTCGTCGACGTCGTCGACATTATCTAGCATTGTCAGATCTAATCGAAACTTCACCGTGACACCCTTTTCGTTCATTTCACCAAGTGTTCGTGTGGCTCGTTTCCTTGTTACAAAAATTAATCTGTTACAACTGTTAATTCTAATATTGATATGTTTGCTTTCTTCGCGTAAATTTTATTTCTCTGTCGAAGTAACAAGATTTCACACGTCACATTTGTTGTTATCGCGTCGATTTTAATGTCTACGAAATGTTGTTAAATCGAGAAAGTAGCAACAAGCAGCAACAATTATCTCTTATTATATGCGTCTCTCGTTGTCTATTTTCGATTCGTTTTTCGTGTTCAAAAGCCTTCTTAATGCCTGTCACGTGTATGTCGTGAACTCGATCTATTTCCGCGGCACCGATGTTTGCCGGATGGAAAACTTTGTCATCAAAGACCGTGGATCTGACATCGTCGTCGTCGTCGTCGCTCCACCGCGTGCCGGCGTGGATGTCTTCTATACTGGCAGCATGTTTTGGCGGTCTTCGGCGGTAGGAAACGGAGAAGATGAGGACCGACGGATGTTTGGTTGCGGTGTTGCTTCATATTGGATTCTGCAGCGCTTTCCTCTTTCCCGCCGCCCTTCCCCGTTCCTTCTTCTCTCTTCACTCCCGTTTCTCGAAGATGAAGGTGAGCTATCGTCCTCCAGCAAACCCGGGAATTAACCGCAAGGGAGATATTCCACCGGGACTAATCACGCGCAAGTTCTCTTGTCATTCGCTAAGATTGATTTTAGGATTCTGACGTGGAAAATAGGTGCTCGTCGTTCGAGACAGTATCGCATAATTCAGTCCATTTATGCTTCGTCACGGAAGTCATTTTCGCAATGTTGCAGCAATTATATCTCTATATCTACTTTATTCGTATGAATTGTGTGGTTGTTTTTTTATATATTACACCGCAAAACATATCGAGAATGTATAATATTTGCAAAAATCGTTGCATTTTATGTTATTACATGACTTAAATGTGAGAGAGGTGGAAATATAAGTAAGGTGAGAGATTTATAAGCGACATTACAGTGCGTTTACGGTGGAGCAATTGCAGGCTTTCGAATTATCTAGCCCTAGAAATTGACACACAAGAATACGCGAAGTCTCATCGGTGAAATACCGAGGTTATTCGTGCGGCCCACGCTCCCATAGGAATTCGTCATCCTCCATGGAGTTTGTCCATCGAGCGAATACCACTCCGGAACGTTCCCGCCAAATGCTCGGTTATTTATGTGACAAACGAGAGACGTCAGGGTCTCACCACCCTCTTTCCTCCCCCCCGTCCACTGTCCCTATCCGAGCTTCGTCTCTCCCTCCCGTTCTCTCCTAGCCCCGTTTTCCACGTGCTCCACGTAGTTCACGTTTAATCCATTGATTAATTCACTTCGTTACCACGTCCTTTATGATTAGTTGGCCCTTTTACTGTCATTTCCTCTCCTGTACATACGAGGTGGAACTAATGTGGTCAGCTTCTCTCTCTCCCGCGCGCGCACAGGCTTTCCGCCCTCTTCTTAATATGACCCGGCTGTTCCGGACTAATCTTGCTGATACTTGTCATAAGAGCGTTGGGAACGAGGATGACAAACAGGATACCGATTAGGAAGGAACACAATATTTACGTCGGTAATATTAGCGAAGAAAGGAGGATTATTAAGTTCCAATTCGTCTTTTACAACTGATTCTTGAACTGATGCGATTAGACTTTTTTTTTTATTGCCCATTTTTCCACCGGTAAATAGTTGTTTATCAGTCGTTTCACGAGCGGTCTTCTCGTGGCGCGCGTTAAGAAGATAGCCGATTTACGTATCGATATTCTGTTCGATTATTTTTATGATTCGCGTGCAACGTACCGGATTTACTTCCGTTTCTTGGTCATTCCGTTCGATAACGTTGCCTTGCTTTGATATTTAAATCGAATCGATACTTAGGGGGCGGTTCTAAAAGACGTCCAATTTGTTCTACGATTGACAATTGTCAAAGTATCAAACTACGAGAGACTGCAAGAAAGAGAGTGACGAAACACGAACGACGCGCAACGACTGTGTTGTCGTCTCAGATTTTTCGCTATTATTTCGTAATTAAACGTAACGTTCCGCAAGTTTATTAAAAATTCTTAAATTGTTCGTAACTTCAGAAATAGCGGTAAGCGAACTCTGACCGTACACTATCGCGTAAACTTGTTTAATAGGGCCAAAGAAACTGGAGGAAAACTTTTGCACTTTTTACACCAACAGGCTCAGTCCGACTTATCGAGCTTGGAGAACAAAGTTCAAAGCTACGTTATCTCGGTGGGAATTGTTTTGAACCCGCGACCGGTTCGTTTTCATCTTCTCTTAGACGCTCGTCGTCATCTTCGCACTTTGTCTAATAATTTTAAAAACCACCGACTCAGAACTTGAGATTTAAGATTTTACTCTGTGTGTTTATACTCTGTATTCCTTTCAGCGAGATTATCAGTTTTTTAATTTTTGTAAATTAGAAAAAACGTGTTCTCAATTACTGTTACATATATCACTAAAATAGATATACATTAGATAAAAATAAATATATAAAATAAAATAAATATATTTCTTTTATTTTATATTTTTCGATTGATTTTAAAAGTGCTGTATGTTATTTCGAGGTAACAAAAACAAAGTTACTCGCTATATTTCTGATATCAGTATAAGTGGTACAGTTTTATGTGTGGCGTGAGTTGTTTTCTAATCGAAAACAAGATAAATCACAATCTATCTTGAATATTTTTATAGGCCACAGTGTACACATCAGTATCGAATAACAATGTCGCTATCGATCAATTTCAAGACCGCGCGATCGTAATGCAACTTCCACATTTCGAAGAGTAGACATCCGCGTGTGTGTTGTAACAATGTCGATCTTTTCTCTTTTCTTCCGACGTTGTATTTGTTTGGACCGTCTCTTTTTTTTCCGTCTCTTTCTCTTTCCCTCGTTGCATTGTCGCCGTTGCAAGACACGCGAATGCATTCCGAAAACGGACATCCCGCGGGACATTTCTACGTGATGTGAATACATATCGGTTGTTTACGCGCCGCGCTATTTTCGAGAAGCGATACGTCAATTCGCGATATTTGGGAAACTTTTATATCCCGTCCCGCACGAAACGCGGACTCCGCGTGTGTTTGGATAGAACGAAGGCGAAGAGATCGCGGTCTTCCGTCTTTCCCTGCGAAGCGAGCTTCTCCTCTCAAGCGAAATCGATCCTTTGATATGGAGCAACCAGGAAGCACGAGCGATAAATCTCAATGGTCCGTGGAAGTATCTATTTATCTCTCTCTCTCACTCTCTCTCTCTTTTCCTGCATGATTGTGACGTCGGAAGATCAATTTGAGAAATGCAAATTATAATATTGGATTGTACATGTCTATGCGCACACAATGGTTAATTAAATGAATTTTATTGACACTAACATTTTGTCAATCGCTCTTGTAGAACAACATAAAATCGAGACAGGTAACTATTTCAGATTGATCGTGTAATTTTGTAAAATTTATCTTCGCGAAATAAAAAGTTTTTCAACTATTTTCACGGCTGATTACGCGTGCCGTAGGGATAAAAGAAATGTCAACGATGCGGGATTGTCGCGCAGAACATTAACGTAACTATTAAGGAATCCCGAAAAATCCTGTGTGTCAGACCGCAGGAAGTAGATCGTTAAGCCGCGCTTTCAAGAGGATACGCGCACATGAATAAGCCGTTATGCCGTTGCCGGCTTGATAAATCGTTTCGTGGTGTGATGGCGAAGGATACGGAGGATGGCTAGATACACGTGAAATGAGAAGGACGGAAGCAGAAATCGGGAACGTGCGTGCGGCGACTACCGTCGGCTTAGTTGCGATAGAAGTCTGTCTCTCTTTCGCCCCGCTCGTCCATTTTCTCCTCTTCTCGTCACCGTTATCCGTGACGATGTGGGCTGGCTTTAATCGTTTCTCGTAAATGCCTGACGAGTTTATAATTTCCAAGTTTCTCCGACGTCCTGAATATCCTGCGGAAATTTCGACGCAAAGAGCCACCGTGGAAGTCTCCTGTGAAATAGATGGAATATGCAAATTATAATCGTAGAAAAATGTAACGAGAACGTCGGGAAATCACGCGCGTTTGCGAAAAAAAAAAAAAAAAAAAAAAAAAAAAAAAAAACGTGTTCTTGAAAAATAATCGCCACCGTCGCGCCACGTCAAGAATAAAATATATCTGAAAAGCGTGTGTAAAATTATATTCAAAATTTGAGAATGAGTAAGTGGCTAAGAAAGTTCACGCGATAAATTATGAAGAAGAAGATCTGAAACTAAAGCACACCGAGAGTAAGTGAATTCAAGAGATTTTCGCCCCGGCAATAACGTGTCTTTAGCGAGTTCGGTATAGCTGGATGGATTTCGTTGGATTCTGCGCCATTATTCGGACCCTTACAAATTGCTCAGCCAATAAATTATCTATAAAACGGCCAGACCGTCCGCCGCGCGAGATAACGGCGTATCTTTGCAGTTGTTATCGATGGCCATCGCTCGATTTATTATTACGCGAGCGTGGACGGGGTGTAGTGATAGCATGACCAAAAAGCTTACCACGCGCGCGTGTGTGGGCTCTTTCCCGTTCTGAATTATATCACGTACAGTATTGCCATTTTCCACGAGTGTATCCGCGATAATCTCACAAAGTATTTTGATAGCTTGAAAAATGACAAAACATTGTTTTTTTTTCATAATAGAGAGTACAATACGATTATTATCTTTATTATCGAATTTTATGTTTTTTAAAGTAAGTACATTTGCAAACCTTGAAATTCGTGTGTTAAATATTATTCAAAAAATTGCAACAATTAGTTACCTATTAAAAAAACATTTTTCGAAAAAGTATCACGTTTGATATTATATATTTGTACTTTTATTGAAAATATCGTGGAAACATTAGACGCGCACAAAAAGACATAGAGACAGTCAAAAAGTAAACTCTCGATAGAATTGTTTAATCGCGCGACGAAATGAGAACAGAAGATTCCGATCGTGTACGATAGGAATTTGTTATAGCCGCGCGCAATAGATGATACATCGTGGTACTTTATTGCTGTTCGGGAAATACTTCGGGCGATGAACGGAGTAAGGGCGCGTCTTGTTGCGAGCTCGGGGTAGGGCTCGAATGAGTTGAAACAAACGCGAAAAGAGACCGGGTCGGGGAAAGGCGGTCCCTAATATTGCTAATGTTTCGATACGTATGTTCTTCGTGTTCTTCGTTTCTCGCGACTGCGTATGCAGCACGACGACTTGGTAGAAGGTGTTCCAGCGCGAAAGGGCGGCGGCGGCGGTGGCGGCGGTGTCGGTTCCGATGGCGCGGGTGGAGGGCTCTGATTTACCGAGGCAATCGCTCTTTATTTCTCTCCAGGCGGCTCTCCCGTCCATCCCCCTTCGATAGATATCGTCTTGTAATAGCTTTCCGTTACCTGAATATATTCGCCTACTGAAATTTATCAGATAAAATCAGTGGCGTCTTCTTCTCGAGAGGCATCTTGTATTGCCATCGGTATACTTAGCATCGTTGCTCTCTGTGCGTTATACGTACGTGTTTTTAAGCAACGACGTTGATAAACGCAATTGTTAAGTGTTTACCTTTTGTATAAGAAATCTTAACATGTATCAACACAATTTTTTATTTCAAGTCGGCAAAAAAGTGTGCGTGAATATAATTTACACTATTGGACTTGTAATCAAACTGAAATTTAACGCCAGAAAGAAATGCTTCTTCCTCTTGTGTAATAATTCGAAACGATCGAGATTGAGTCGAAATTATTCATAATTGTAAGTTTACGTCAAAGTTTTTTTTATATTTTATAATTTGTGCATTCACACAGCAAAACTCTGTAACAACGGGAGGTTTCGGAAGTATAATTTTAAGATATTTTTTAATAGAGAAAAGGAAAGAGTGCTTTTCTTGTTACGTATAATTACGTAGCGGGAACTATTTGACTTCGATCCATCGTCGTCCGAGGGCAGCACGCTGCAGAATCCTAAATCCTTTGCCTTAAAAGCTTTGAACAGATTTTGGAATCATTGTCAGGTTTGGGAAATATCGTCGTCTGTTTATATAAAAATATTCACACAATTGCTTTCTAATATTTTTTTTGTCTTATTAAAAAAAAAAATAATGAAATTAATATCAGCATGTAAGAAACAAAATCATATGCGTTGTTTAGTGAAAACAACATAGTGTGCATAAGCAAAAGCAATAACATATTTAAAAAATGTTACATTCTCTGTAGATTTGGAGAGTTTATAGCGATTTCTTATAGTTCAACGAGAGAATTAGCCATCTATTTATCTACGATATTAAGGATATTTGCACTCGGGTATATTAGCCACGCGATCAATGTTTCAATCACGTGGGACGACAGAAGGAACATAAACGAGAAGAACGTAGTAGGAAAGGGTGAGGGGTTATCGTTCGCAAATGGATTCACGGACTCTTCCGCGGCATCAAAGTCCATTTCCCTCCGTCTGTGTGGTGTGTGTGTGTGTGTGTTTTTTTTTCCTTTCTCGGTTTGCGAGACGTTTCTTTCTTCCTGCACTTACGGACTCTCTCTCCCGATGCAGCGGCCCAGATGCGGCCACAGCTGCCATTGTTCCAGCGATCGTTATCCGAGCTCGCAGCTCCGAGCAAAAGTTACCACACTCTATCTGGAATCTCAATTAATGCCGCCGCCCTTATCGCGAGATCATCCCCTTATTATCGACGAGCCCGCTCTCCGCCCCCGTTCTTACGCAGCTCTTGCGGAATTTATCGCCGGCTCCCGCCATTCGCCGCCCCTCCGAGAGTGCTTGAGGAAGAAGCACGCACTTCTGGAAAACGGAAATCGCCGATCCCGATAACGAGGACGATTTATCGATTGCGCGATGCACGCTTGTTAGGTAATCTTTTGGTTGGTCAGTCGAGGATATCATCATCGTTCTCTACATATCGTCTGTTCGTCTATACGCTATTCGTTCTTTTGCCTGCCGAGAGCGGTTATAATAATAATAATAATAATAATAAAAATACGGAGAAAGTTTTTTGTGCTAAAATTCTGCGCGCAAATATTGATTTATTATTTTTAACAGTGTACCTTTTTCACGTCGCTTGTAAGTATGTTTATTAATTAAGTGACTTTCGTGGCGCAATATTAAAATATGCGGCGAAAATTAGAATAATAATTAGCTTTAACGCGGGTCTCATTTAATATGTTTCCGTATGAGCAGCGATTTATAAATTTTTTCGTTATCCCACTATTGAACGAAAAATTTTGCGATACGTAAAAGAAGATGGAATTTTAACTCTCGCTCCACGACAAAGCGGTGTATCTGCGCGTCTGGAAACCGCGCGTTGAACACGCAGCCAGCGTTTCCCTGAATGAAACTAATAACTGAATAACTGACAAAAATCGCTGCCGGCGGTTCGGCTACATTTTTCGGCGTGCGTTTTCGCGCTCACAATGACCAATGGTCCGGTCTCCGGTGCTCGTTGTAGCGATTTCCTGCTTTCAGCCAGGTTCCGACATATTGCATTCGTTAGTCCGTTAGTTAGCCCGTTCCCTTTAGCGCTGCCAAAATTCGTCGGGTTGTTCGCGTTGAGCTGGTCAGTACCGAATATTTGCTCGTCCCCGAAATATTGCACATACGAGTCGGCAAAAAAATAGCCGCAATTTCAATATAACCGGCCGATACTTCCGATGTATGTAGAGTCTTTCACAAATTGTGCGCGCAACCGTGGCTCTAGAACTATGGTTCCAGTTGCTCGCGTTTGTAAGAGCCTTGAGGGATAAACATATATATATATATATATATATATACATGCATTTCTCGCGCGCTATCTTATTACAATTAGGTATATTTTCCCCGTTATATTCGTTGCACGAAAGCTAAGTTCCGCGGATTATGACGCAATCGTCAGCCGCATGTGGTCGGAAGCGACAAGTTCTCACATTTTTCACTCCCCAACGTTTTCGGCTATATTTCTCCGCGCGTCAGAATTAATCGGAGTTGTATGCAAGAATCGCGTAAAATAACAAATAAATCTTACCCCTTCCTTACTAACGCTGCGCTAGATAAAAGTTAAATGGATAACTCCGTGTGTGGACATTTGTTATAAGTCGGCGATATAATACACAAGCCGCGCGCGATTATGTGCCAGATGAGTGATAGTGTATAACTATATGGGTTTACTAGACGGAGGTACATCTTCGGTGTGTATGTGATGCGGCCGATAAAACGAACGACCGATGGCCCACGAGCGTTAATCTCGGGTCAAGCCCGCAGCAAACAACAGATAATGGGCGATGGCGAATCGTCGCGCGCACTTTACCCGTAACGCATCGTCGGTCTCTCAACGAAATTTATATTCTCGTCGGCAGATAAGGCACACTTGCGAGACGATTCGCAGCCGGATGGCACCCTAATTCCTCGCGTCGACGTAGTAGTCCCGTCCCCTCACCTTTTGTGAATTGTTTGCTTTACGGTAACGCAACATTTTGCTGAATACCGAGAAAGAGAATAATCACGCGCGCCTACGTTACAGTTTGATCGACTACGCAAACGGATCGCATGCTACACGTTCTCATAATTGGTTTCAACAACTTTTCATATTTTTCTACAATACAAGCAGATACAACAGAGTGTTCGAAAAGTTCGCAGCGCTTTCCGACACAAGTGTCAGACAAATTATTAAGAGGTTTTTTCATGTGTCTTCCGAATACGAATCAATTGCACGAGAATTTGTAGAATACACAAGCAATGGTCTTCAAAGTTTATCTATATCGTAAAGGGTTAATTGATCAAGTTCCCCTTGGTCGCGTCCATATTTCTGACGACGGGGCTGACGTCACCTCGTCCGCAGCCCCGGCGATCCTGATTAGCATTAACGATTCATAGACCCAGGACTAACTAGGGTCGTCCTACGACCTCTCGCCATCTTCACCGTCTCCTTCTCGTCTTCCCAGATCTCAACCCACCGCTAGTTATCACTCCTGCCAAGAAGGTTATCTTTCGAGTTCGACGATCGACTCAATTTGCATAATGTTTGCCCATTACAAACTGTTAGCTTTCGAGTTGTCTCGGCTGTGTGGCAAAACGAAAACATTTATAAGATTATTCCCTGACAATTTTTCTTTTAATTAAGTGTTTCGTGTTATACTATTTTACGATAGAGAAACAAGAGATCACATTTATGATCAATTTGTTTTCCACGCTGCGACAGAGCGCGTAAATTTCACTGCGTACACCGAAAATGACCGCTCTTGTGTTTTATTTTAATCTTCGCGCGCACATTTTACACAAAAAAGAAAAATAAATATAACACCTATATCGAGAGAAAGCGGTAGAGAGACGGACAAGAGCGACTGATGAGAGGGGTAGTTTTTATAAACCGCGAAAAGCAACGTATATCACGCGATGCAATGCTCGTGACGCGAGTTTCGGCGAAGGGCACGTTATTACGGAAAGCCCGGGGTCTTTCGGTGTCCTGCAACGGTCAGTCGGAATCTCTGGGGATGTCCTTCGAATTTTCCAGTCGACGGAGGGAAAGCTTGTCGGCCAAGTTGCATATTACCATTTCTCGATTCGACGTGCGAGAGACTGGAGAGAATGCGTGCCTGCGTGCGTGTGAACACGTCGCACTCCCGTGTCACCGAGTACACGCGGCGTTAGTCCCTTTGGCATTAGACAAGGGTATCGGGGATGTTCGGGGGGTGCTCGTTGTGATTGGTGTGGGTCGGGTTGACCATTTGAATACACGGCACTGTAATCACGACCGTGTTCTCTTTCTCTTTCTAACTCACTTTCTCGCAGTTCGTCCCTTCCCACTGGCCTGACACTCCTTGCCTATCGCACAGTCATCGCACTTCCTCACGCCTCCCTTTCGCCCATCCCCCGCTCCCCGTCGCCGCTCTGACAGGACGCGCGTGGCTGTCCGGGGAATACCTCCAGATTACTACTACCGGTGAGCGCCATCCCATTCGTTTCCATCGTCGTCTGACCAGACTTCCTGGATGAGAACGATATTGTGCCGAGTATCCAGATTGGAGTTGGGGAGATATTGGCGTGAACGCGCGCGGAGTTGTCCATTTCGGAGATGATTTTCTTCGACTTTCGCGCAATTGCGAAAAGAGATTTGCTTAATAATTGATGGAAAGGAAAAATCTTTCCTTTTCTCTATTATATTTTATACTTTAGAATACGTATCTAGACACGCGTCAAGAAACTTTGAACAGTTATTATATGTGGGTAGAGAGAAATAAGTGATGAAAAATAAAAAAAAATTTCTCTTCTGTTTTACTTGAAATCAGTGTTCCGAGATCTGCTTTTTATCGCAATTTGCGAATAATGGCGCGAATAAGAAGCGAAGATTGCGTTTCTCCGAGAGTTTCCAACTTTTATTCATAAGCAGCATTCAAATTCATAGACGACGAACAGCGCGCGAGTCCGCCCTTTTGTTACGCCGATAATCGAGTATGCGTAGGATACTCCTCTCGTGTGCCCTAGGAGGGAAATTATCCAGGAGACGTCTCGTCGGATTTCTCTCGTTACCGCCTCGTTCCGGACGTGAAAACGCTCGCGTAACCGGTTCCGCATTTGCATGTTCACCGCTCGGAGGCAGAGAGAAAGAGAGAAAGAGAGAGAGAGAGAGAGAGAGCGAGGTCGATGGGCTGGCTGGTGGCACGGATGCTGTGCGAGAGCCGGCTATCACCGTCGTCAAAAAGCATCTCACATACATTTTAATGAATCCTTCTCTGGGATTAAGGGAAAACGGGAAAGAGAACGGATCGCTACAAGGAAATGCAGTTTACTGATATTCCGAAGTCATAGATTTATATTGTATCTTATATATGTCCAAACAAACGTGCACAAATTATCTGAGTATTTTCGAGCAAATTAATTAATAATTTTGCCATTCTTTAACTTTTAAAATTAATACATAAATACGTACACTTGTTTCCAGTCTTTTTCTTGTAAAAGATATATCTCAAAGTAACATCAGGGAAGTACATTTTATAATAAACTAACATACAGAGAGTTATATAAAAAAAGAAAATAAAAACAACTTTTGCGTGTGTAACAGAAAATGAATAGTGCTGCTTTGCCTAAACATTTGCTCGGCGCTTTACTTGGCAGAAACCTAACCCTTTGCTATTTCATTAAATTAGGAGGTGTCTGTGTGTCTGGTCGGTTAGTTGGATGGTCGGTCGGTTTGCCGCCGCGATCTCTCATTCTCTGTCTCTCTCTCTCTCTCTGTCTCTCTCTCTCTCTCTCTCTCTCTCTCTTTCGCTCTCTCTTTTTGCCGTTGGATTCGCGAAACCGCTGGAAACTTTCGCTTTTACCGTCATTTTATAATTCATGATATCGCCCTGTCGCTTAGATTTAACGCAGGTCTCGTTTCGTATCGTCGGCGGCAGGCAGAGGGGTTCTCTTTATTCGTCGCGTTCGCTTTGCTACTGAGTTACACGTACTCACCTCGCACGGTTTTCGCTTTTAAACGCTCAGATAAATCAACTGTTTTCATTCGTAATGGAAGTATTTAGTACACCGATTCGCTCGTTGATAGATTTTTATCCGGCTCGAGTTTCTTCGCCAGGTCTTTCTAAAACATTAGATCGAACGTTTATCACGATCGTTGTGATATCTGAACTTGAAATAAGTTCAGCGCCGTATCCCATTACGTCTAAGCACGCATCGTCTTCGCATCGCTGTAATACTCGTTGCTTGCCTTATGCGACGTACTTTCGGCTTTCATCTCACTTTCTCGCTCTGCTATAAAGCGTCCCTTGGCCCATCCCTTGATTATTCCTCAGTGGCGTAGAAACTAATTAAAATGATATGTTTTTGTTAATCGTATTTATCGTGAATTACTGCGACCGATCGTAAATGCACGGAACCGTGAAATTATCTCGATAGCTGTCGCGGTGCGCTTCGATTCCCACTAAGAAAAATCTTATTTCTCTCGTTGCAATTTTTCCCGCACTTGTGTTTTTACCAATTATTATTGCGCGATAAAAAATTCTGCGATAAGATATTTATATTTTATTTATTTTATTTAATATCGCTTTAGTCTCTTGTATATATACAAGGCACACACATGTATTATTTGTTTTACATACGTAAATTCTCAGAAATTGTAATTCTTAATTTCGAATTTTCAACATCGCGTTTTAACGTTGTAAGACGATGAATGTTACGCCACTGGCGAAGGGTTGAGATCGACCGGCGGTGGGTGTCTCCTCTCTTTATCTCCTTGCACAGATTTTAATATAAATTATAATCTAATGTCGTTTCTTAATACCTTTCCCTCCCCTCAACCGCCATCACTGGGTTTCTTCGAACCCCAAAACGCCGAGGTCATTATTAGGGATTTCTCATTACGCGATCAATCATTCTCAGGGATCGCGAAGCTAATTTCTTGCGTCAATTAATATTGCGATAGCGGCCATCGACGGAGAAAACGTCGACGGCATTCCTTTTCTGCTCTTCCGTGCCGCGCGCGCGACCGTTTCTCATTTTCGTATCATTTAACATTTAATGGAACATCTCGCGTTAACGTTATAATCGCGCTTGCTCTTCGCGGCCTGTCAAGAAACTGCTAAATAATTGGGGAGCAATATTTCACGGTGCGCGTGTGTGTCTACTTGTCGTAAGACAATCGTCATTAATCGGTTTATTTATTGGCCAATTGGTTTATTTTTCTAAATAAACGATAGCAAGTTGGCAGTTAATTAAAAACAATCATAAGTGACGTACTAATCAGATTGGACTAACGCGTGTGCTACTAGCGACGCTTCGGGTACAAAAATTGCAGTTGCGGAAGGTGATCTTCCGAAGAAACCTCTTCGCGAAGCCTCGAGGTAATACATACGTTAAGGCGGGAGTAAAGATAGAAGGCAAACCGGTAGATTTATGTCTAGGACCACGAGGCATCATCGTTTTTCCCCGCTGGATATATAGGATTGTATTTGCACACTTCATGTGTGCGTCTTCTATTCTCTTTCTATTGCTCTCTCTCTCTCTCTCTCTTTCTCTTCCTCTCTCCCACCCCTTATTTCTTCCCTCGCCAATATTTACCCTCGTACGCAACGCCTTGGGTTCTTGTATTTACGAACAAATACGAATATATAGATATATAGAAACGTGTCCTTTGTGTGTTTGTCTTCTTATATCTGGCCTGTATCTTGCACTGCTGGCACTGGTCGTTCTCCTAAAAGCTACTGTTGAACATTCTCCTTTCCTCTCCCTTCCCGCCTGAAATCAGATCAGTAAACTTTGCAAGATGCGTCGATGCTGCAATGAGTATCGTGCTGCTACTACTGGAGCGATTATTTTCAATTTCGTATTTAACTGCGTTCTACACACACACACACAAGTTAACAGTAGTTGAAAAATCAACTAATATCTATTTCTCATTTGGTCTGTTGTATCGAATATTTTCTAATCAAAAGTACTTCGATGTTACGATTTTATTTTTTCGAAAAGAAATTTACGAGCTGCGTCTTCGAGAAGAGAAGAGTAAGAGAGGAGAAGAGGGGAGAGAGAGAGAGAGAGAGATCTCAAGGGTTGTTGAGGAGGTGACCGAACTTTGAACTTTGAACTTTGCCGCTCGAGTGACCTCGCGGCCGTTTTATTTCACTTTCGGCCATTAACATACTTCGTTCAGGATTTTTCCTACTTTCGCGTGAAGCACCACTGGTTGCATAATTATGTTTTCACCGATTTGCCGGTTTCCTTGTTCCGTCGAGGGATTGGAGAGTAAAAAATAAATTCAATTCTCTTTAGTTTACTGACAAAAAAAAACGCGCATTGTACGCTAAGCACGTTATTACTGCGCGAGATTGTGTGTGAAGTTCAGTGCTTATTTCCGTTTGAGGCAATTTATCTTGTCGTTTTAGATCGTTAAAAACTGCGATTGCGTGCCACACTAGCGATCACGTGTTAAACGAGCATCCGAATTTTGATTCAAAGCAGATCTCCTCTGGTTATCATTTCCAGTGTGGACTGTAGTTCCGCGAACGTCGTCGTTTATTGTTCGCGACAGTTTCGGAAACAGGACTAGGTCACAAAAAAAGGTGAATCGAGGATCGGCGGTAAGAAAGGACGCAGGCAGTCGCGTGAGACGTGGAGAAAGAACAAAAAGAGAAAGCCAGCCAGCGTGGCGAGTAAGGAAAGCTCTTTCGCCTTGGACACGGAAGAGAGAAGGGGAAGAAAGAAGAGAGGTTTTTCTTTCTGGGTGCGAGCCATGTATGGAGTCCGCAACCACCTACGAGACGACGACGACGACGCCGGCGTCATCCTTCTCGTCGACAAAAAGTAATACGAAAGTAAGCCTATCGTGGGAGGCGTGGAACGCGGAGCTTTTCTCTATGTGTCTCACTGAGTTCCCGACGAGCTTTCACAGGAGTGGGGCCACGCTTGCGCGGACGCTTCCGGTGAGAGGAGCGAGCGGAAGGACGATGGTTATAGCGAGAGGAAAAGAGAGAGAGACGGAGAAGCTCTTCAGAGTTCGGAGGGTAGAACTCTCGCGCGCGCGCGCGCGCGCGCCCTCGCAGGGAGGGATGAAAGCGTCATCGGGGCAGGACGTTCCAGCACTCCTCTCCGAGGCCCACGGACGTGAGGATGTATCTTGTGATCGTCAGTCTCACATCCGAAAAATTCTGCAGATTATTGATAGGCTGAATGAAAATTGCGTATTACGTCGCATCATGTTAAATGTCTGTTTCGTTTCTCAGTAGTTGTGTAGTTTTTATTGAAGAATTTAACGATTCGATCACGGTACGATTAGAGTCACGTATTACGTAATAATTCGGTTCGATACATCTTATTTATTTGTTTAAATATTTACGATACAGCGCAATCAATTTTTTATCTTTCGAAACAGATTGCAATAAGATATTACACCGCTCATTTCAAACTCGCTTGTTTACTCATCTTCATTTCATTTCGCTTGTACATAGCTAGTGTATAGCCTTGAAAATATTGATAAACGCTGGGCAATTGATTGTCTGCAGAAAATTTACTGGGATAGTAAGTTGTAAGTTGAATCGTTTGGAAAACTTTGGCAAAAGTCAATCGTTTTAAATCACGTTGCGTGCCGCAATGGCGTGCGATGTGATAAATATCGCAATTATTGATTGAAGCATCAACATAAGTGGTTTTGAACTACCTGTTACGTTATTGTCGCGCTTGCTACGTGGAATACTTCATGGAAATTGATTGCAATCAGATAAGTCACGTTGGCGTTTCGTGCACAGTTATTGAGACGAGAAGCAAGAGTAAGAAATTGATGTGCTTAAAATTGAAGTTTAGAGAGTGTTACGATGTCAATTTTTTTGTCTGCCGATATTGATGAAAATACTGAGCCATCAATATCTTTGTTGTAAACAATTATATCGTGTTGCACTTCTGCAACGTAAATCCTTACCGGCGCGACCGACGCTGTTCAGCTGCTTTCAGCGCGTCGCTACGCTGATAAATTTCTACGTGGGCATTGCACTTGATTTTATTGCCACGTTTTAAAGACGTTTTCCTGTCGGTTGTGCTCGTTTTCGCGCATTATTCGGTGTGAAGTTGAAAGTAAATTTTCGATTTGCCTCTCTCTTTCTCTCTGTCTCTCTCCCTCCCCCTCCCTCCTTCATCTCTTTGCATCTAGCCGACGCTCCGGACAACTTTGGGAGGAAGCTGGAAGGAGTAAAAGTTGCCGACGGTTGGCGGAAAGTAAGATAGAGAGGCGAAGCTAGAAGAACTACTTCATTGGTGGAACTTAATTCACTTAATAGATTCTAAATGGAGTAACTCCGATCTGGCAAGACTCGGCCGTTTCTCTTAAGCGTTCGGGAATAAAAAGTTCCCGTTTCGGTGAGAATGGAGACAGCCGGCGCGCTTTAAAGATAGACTACGATCGGTAAAGTGAAAGTGACCAACGCGAAAACAACGCGAGAAGACGCAGACATTAACGTTAATTGGTTGAATAAAAATATATTTATCGGCAAAAAGTATGACGAATCGAGCGAGTAACGGAGAAATAGATTTAATTTATGGTAGAAGAGAGAGAGCGCGTGCGCATCTCCGCGGCGAAGTTTCGACATTTTTATACGAAATACGTACTACTTCTACCGATTTCCGTGTGTTCGGCAAAACGAAAAAATTTATCTCGCTTTCCACGCGCGAGTGAGTGATACGTTCAAAAATTGAACCGACGCGCGGGTCTTAAATCGAGCACATCCATGTTATATCATACTTTCGTAATTCCTGTCACGAGAAAACCGGCGAGGTTTGTCCAGCGTTTGCTTTTGATGCTTTTGAAGCCTCGCTGAAGTGGCGGCTCGTGGTATTGGTGTAGAATCGAGAGAGAAAGAGAGGGAGAGCCGGCCAAAGAGAAACGCATTGGTCTCTCCGGTAGCTAATTTATGACTTCGGAGGTGAATTTTGTGCAGGAAACACATCAAAGTTCAGTGGCGGTCAATGCAGCTCACGCACATACACACGCGTATGGATCCGGGGGAGAGAGGATGAGGTGTTTGCGCGGGAGAAAGAGAGATGGATTAAAAGATGAGGGAGCGATAGGGTAGGCGAGGGAGAGAGATAGCGAGAGGGCATGGAGCTTCACGGACGGTAAAGCAACCACGGACCGCGCTCTAACTACGTTAAAAGTTTTAATATTAGTTTAGTCGACGGCCACGGTAGATTGAGACGTAATTCCAGGTAATACCACGGTTCTACGAGCTACTTCCAGCTAATACCGAACGAAACGCGTTCTACAAAGGACCCTCCAGCCCCCGCGTTCCTTAATCTGCATTAAACTCGACGTTCGGTAGCTCGCGCTGCCTATACGCATCGACGGCGAACGAGCCGTCGCCGCACAATCGTACGGTATCTTCGGTTTTTGCGCGGAATCTCCAAGAGAAGCGACACTTTTCTGTGTCCGTCGAACTCACATTCGGTCGCAGCGACTTCAAATCGCACAAAGTCACGATTCAGCTGGACGTTTCTGTCGCTCTCCCCGTTCAATCGTGTGAAAATGTGTCTTGAAAGACCTCGTAGAAGCAACTACCGATATATCGCAAATAATTACAATAAACGTTACGATATTTATTCATTTTTATATAAAAGAGATAGTCTTTGGGGCATTTAAATAGAATTTTTTTCAAATCATCTGTCGCACTTTTATCATATTAAAGAAACACAAGTGAATACTATATTAATAAATAGATATATTTTATAAAACGAACATATTGATGTTAAATTTATAAGTAAATTTTTTCGGTAGATTTTCGTGTTGTGACATTGTTTCGCCATCTTCTTGTTATTAAAATCTATCGAGTGTTATATTGCGTGTTATCTGAAAATCACGGCATTTATCGTCACTACGGTATATACATCGTGATTTCTCTTAATATCGCGCACTCTCCGGCTGCTGCAGTTTACGTGCACTTCGAGCAGAGGTTTACCCTCGTTGACGGTAATTGAGCGAGGCAAAGGGTCGGCGCTTCCGAGCTCTCGTAATTTCTTGTCACACGACGGACGTTTTGGAGTGAAGCACAGAAAAGCGCACGGGAGCGAGCGAGTGAACGAGGGAATAGGAAAAAATGCACCTGCGACGGGTAATAATTTGTGCCGTCCAAGCTGCGGCGGAGATCTCTGGGTGAGGGATGAGAAGGCGACAAGGGGGTAGAGCGACGCGGAGGTAGAGAAGCAGTGGCAGAGGAGAAAGAGTAAGAGGATAGGAAAGGAAATAACTTGGAGGTGGACCACGCGTTTTGCTTGGAAGCTCGTCTCCGTACTAGCAAAATCGTACTACACCCTATCTTTCTCCTCCCCCGCCCCTCTTTCTCTCTCTCTCTCTTTCTCTTGCTTTCTCTCTCTCTTTCTCCTTTTCTCCCTCTCTCCCTCTCCCTTCTCCTTTACAGCCAGTCGATGCGTGAGTACGAACACAAACGAGAAAAGTTTTACTCTCACCAACACTGATACACGTCCAACGTCGCATATCCAACCTCGTCTCTCTTCCTTTCTCTCTCTCCTTTCCTTCCTTTCTTCCTCTTCCCCCCTTCTCTCTTTCTCCCTCTCTCTCTCTCTCTCTTGCTTTCTCTCTTTTCTCTCTTCTCGCTCGTTTCTCTTCTCCTCTCTAATCTAACTCCTCGCAAACGCACACACAACCGCGTATCGGTGCTGTTGAACGTCGGCAGTCTCCTCCTCACCAATACCAGTTTGAAATCCTCCTCCGGCTCCTTCCATCTCCTCCCTTCTCTTTCTGCTTCCTCCTCCTCCCGCTTCCTCTTTCTCTTCCACCGCTGTTCTCCTCTTGACGGTGGTGTTGTACGACCTCTCGGGGTTGCTCGTGGAAAATCGGCGCTCTTCGTTGATGTCGCGACGCGGACGGTTCGGACGAATCTCGTAGGACTACCTAACGTCGATCACGAGTCTACATATTCTCTTTTGAAGCTAGCTAGATGTGTTTTCCCGTATCAGGATTACGGTAAACAGAGGAAGAGATCGAACAGTGCTCCAAAATTGTTTTCGCAAATTGAATCCCTTGCGGTAAACCGGACTCACGATAACGCTGCGATCGTTGATTGACGGTTGAAGATCCTTCTTCCATTACGTAAAGTAAGTATCAAAAAAAACAAAAAAAAAAATTTTTCCTTGTAATTCAAACAATCGCGGAGTTTACATTCCGCAACGTTACGTGTTTGTCTTTAAATGTACATCGCTCGATATTGTTAAAATACGATTAGACTGATAATTGTATGAATGTGTTTGTTTACGTAACGCTTGTAACACGGAGAAGTAGCATAACTTTCACATTCTGTTTACTTGAGAAACTTTGTTGTGGTAACACAAGTAGTATATCATTTTCTGTGTGTTGTGCGGTAACGTAATTTCACTTGCTTCAGTTGCACTAAAAAAAAAATCATTTGTTTTCAATTCGGACGCGAATGATTCTTGGTTTGTTTCTCCGACACTTTGTTTGGATCGAAAACGGCGCGACTCGCACTAATAAATTTCACACAGATAGGTTTATGCACACTTGGAATTTGGTTTTCGTCAAAGTTTCCAAGGTGAACTGCCTGCGCGCCAAGTACGCGTATCTGCGAAGGGGTATGCACCTCGCTAGGGGGGTGAAAGAGAGAATCGAGGGCGATGGCGGAGGGGGCCTCGGTCGGGAACTTTGTTCTTGTTCTTGCGAGGAACTTCGGCCCACCTTCCTGTGTTTCCTCCTTGTGCCCCCTTGCATCCCCCGTGCCATTGAACAAACTAGTCCGCTTCAACGATAGTTACTTCTTTCTTGTTACGCGGCTACCGAGTTTCGCGCCGACACGCTGCTTACGAAGGTTGTGGTGAACTTGGTACCCTCCATTCGTCCCCCCTCCACTCTCTCCTTCTCACTCTCCATTTCGGCCGCGAGGGATCACCGGGATTCGGGGTTAACGACAGTTGGCTTGTCCTCGTTGTCTTCTCGACGATGAAGTCGGCGAAGGCCAAGGTATCAAGCGAGCACCGAGTTTGCCTGTATAGCGAAATCGACGCTGATCTTGGATGATCATAACAAGAACTTGTTAGACGTTTACATCAAAGTGAAGAGAGTACTCTGATAGTTTCCGTTCTCCGTGCGTTATCGAAGTAGTTGTTGGATATTTCAGTGATAGAACACTTTCTCTCCGAAGCTCCGTAGGTTTCTCCAAAGTTTCGGCGTCCAGCATTTAATGAAACTAGATTGTGTTTGATTTCCGTCAATTTTACGTAAGGTAAAAAAATACAATACACCTATGTTCAAAATATTCAACAAATGTCGTGACCTTTTTTATTGGCGATTTTACAATTTTGTGACCTTATATTACGCAACAATAATTAGAAACATGAAGATGTAGTTTAAAATTATTTTTTTGAAAGTCGCCTAACACCACTGAAAACTTGCTATGTATTTAGGTCATCAAAGAAAAATGTTCATGTGTTTAATCCGTCAGTGCCGCGACAAAAGAATCGATTTTTTGACAAATAAAGTAGGGTTTTAAGAATTTTTTAAGCACATCATCTACATGTTATACAAGAGAGTTAAAGAGGGAGAATTTCGGTATCTCAAAGAGAAGGGGGAGAGAATACGAGGAGAGGAGAGGAGAGGAGAGAGAGAAACAGAGAGAGAGTGTGTGAGAGAGAGAGAGAGAGAGAGAGAGGGTGTGTGTGTGTTGGTAGGGGAATTGTTACCCGAAGTTTAAACTTGGTTGTCGACTGCCGTTAACAAGGTTTGCCATGGGGCTGGTTCAGTAGTGTCTAGATCTCGGGGTGTGCCACATCTCGCGCTCGGAGACGTTCGTCTTAGACGTGTTCAAAACTGGTGAACGTCGTTTTGTGGCTTTATTTATTTTCTTCGTCTTTTCTTTTTTCTTCCGCTCGTTGATAATCGTGATATCGTTCGACAAATAAAACAGTAATGATAGTGGTAATCGCGCGCGATCTCTATGCTAATGAACAATGATATCGAATTTCTGAGTGTCGCGACCACAAGTAGAAGGCGAGCAGTGATCGCGAAGAATCCACGAGAGAAAAACGAAAGGTCCTTTAACCGCTGTATTGAAATCTCTCTTCCCGCATCGTATCACGTAGGTATTTGTTATATACTTGTTTTGCACGTGTTCCATTTTATTTGTAAACAAATATTTTTATTTGCAAATAAATATTCAAGTAATTGAAAAGAGAAAACGTTTTAGTTACGTGACACGAGTCGACATTTATTCATAAGTGTCATATATATATATATATATATGTATATATATGGCACTTTTGTATTTACGAATCAGTCCAACGCGCGCAAGTTGGCGTGTGCATTACAACGCTCGCGGATATGACATCTATCATAAGCATCTAACATGTCACGGGAAGTGATTAATTGCTTAATGTCAGTATGCTAAACCATGTATAAACGCGATGGCTTAATCAATGAATAATTACTTGTATGCATGTTCCGAAAATTTTGTGTCACATCTTACAGTTAAGGAACTTATTTTAACTTTCCGCTTGATGTCACTCTTTCAATACCGGGGTCATACATTATTTCAATTAATTGTTAGCATTATTCTCAATACGAAACTCGGTGTATGTATAGTTTTGTGGATGTCATCTTTTAAGCCATTTGCTAACATAAATTAGTGTTTAAAATTTTATTAACATAATAATGTGAAAAATATTAGTTCATATCTCTTTAAATACTATCACGACTTAAGACTAAGAATTTAAACGCTGCTTCAAAGGATTAAAGAGAGAGACTGTCGCGCGTTGACTTGACTTTGAATGTTGAGTTTTTCTCAGTTAGTTTTATTTTTGTGATAAATAAAATATCGCCGGAATCTCTGAATTGTCATCCGAGACTATCGGAAATATAAGCAGTGATTTATAACTCCGATCTCTTCGACAATCCTCCTGATGACTCCTAGGTGATATAACCGCAGGACGTGCTTGCACGCTAGCGTGATCCAATTTGTCGAAGAATGCGCTATCGCGGGTAACTGCGAGTCGGTGCAAGAAGACGATGGGAAAGGGTTAGCGATGAGGGGAGAGAAGGCGGGGGAGAAGAGACGTCGGTGGTGATGAGGGAAACGCGGAGGGAGCAGGCAATTAATACGACGCGAAGGCATGCACGTCGGCAGGCAACGCCGAAGGCTCGCTTCATTAGGGCCCGAACGAACGGTAGAAGGGTTGATTTTTACCCCGAAAATCCTCCTACTGCCGGCTCATTGGTTTCCAATTATCGAAATGCCGTCGCCTTAGGGCATTCTTGCTCGCCGGGCACCTCCGTCCACATCCCACTCCCGCGTTCATTCACCGTTCACTGAACCTTTATGATTCTCGTTGCAAGTATGGTTTCGTTTATTGAACAAACGTGTCGGTCACCGATTTCGCCACTGACAAAAGTCAAATGAATAGAATCTCGAATCAAATGGATAAAATTACTTGATTTTGCGATAGTTTTGAACGCTGCAACGAGGATCGATCATTGTTGCAGAATCGTTGCAACACAATTTTGTGAATGTAAAATTAGTTTTATAAAAAAATTTCACATTTTTTGACTTGAGTTTTCGATTGTTTTCGATGGTAAGAAGATGTAGCGTGAAATGAACTCCATCGCTATTTGAGAAATATATTGAGAAATACGAAACTCGTGTTTTAAGCTCTCCAACTTGTCGAAAGTTTAAAGACTGCGTCGCGCAATGATTAAAATTCGTCTGGTTACAGATTACATCTTGTTTAAAGATATTTGTTATTTATTTTTGATTTTCTTCTCCATTTCGTGACAGCTCCGCGAAATAAGCGAAAATAACCGTCGGTTGAATGACGTGACGCGAAAATCGGACATTTCGCGAGATCCGCGTTAAAACCGCTGCGTACGTACGTTTTCGAGCCGAAAGAAAACCGAAAATAGCTAAACATGCCACATCGATCATGAGCCCGAGCACTTTAGCGGGATTTTGAAAAACGGAGAGAGGAAGTGAATTTCATTGCGAAAGGCGAAAGGAGACGGAGAGAAGCAGTGAGCCTGGGAATAAAGCTTGGAGATCGGAGTTAGCGACGTTTCTCCCGGAGCCAGTAGGAATCTCGGAATCCCCACATCGGGCGTCCGCACCTGTTTTCCGGTGCATCGAAAAAGAGGCGGGCGTTCTTACGCGAGGCAATGGACCAGAGGCGAGGTAGTGCGACCGAGAAGAAGAAGAAGCAGTGGCGAGGCGGAGAAGACGGAAGAGAAGGTGGTCGTGAGGTGCCGGGAAAGGGAGGATGGCTGAGCAGGGAGAAAGAGCGCGAAGAGCAAGAGATAGAGGAGGAGGAGGAGGGAAGAGGTGGAGAAGGACGATGCGGAGGATGACGAAGAAGAAGGACGAGGAGGAGGAGGAAGGAGGAGAAGAAAATGGGAAAGAGGACGAGAGGGATGGCCGGGGGTTACTAGGCGGGGGTAGTCCAATCAGAGTCGAGTACGGGTGGGGCAGAACACCTCCGCCCTCTCCCGCACGTTACCTCTTGCGGCCCTCCGCAGCCCTCCTGGTCCTCGGAATGCGCCGGAACCAGCGCTACCTCCGAGCAGGACCATCCACCCTCCGTGGCTTCTACTCCACCTTCACCTCCTCCCACGTAACCTAGCCTCCTCTGGAACCCCCCGCGGCTCCTCCTGGCGGCTGCCCAAGACAAGTGCCCGCTAGAGATTCTCACAGCATGAACGGGGATCGTTACGTACCACCGACGGCGAGGATATCCACGGCCGAAAGGATCTTCACCACGATTTCCGCGCGTACGCGACCTTAAGATTCCTCGCGCACGCCGCGCGCACGAACGTACGCACGCACGCACGCACGCACGCACGTACGCACGCACGCAATGTTTGCCGCGCTTTATAACATCATCTCACTCGTCAAACCGCGATTTGTCAGGCGGTGTGATTAAGCGTTCTCCGTTTTCCGGCCCCACCGGAGAGGACACCGATAATTTCTCCCGTTATCTCTGGAATTGTCGCAGTAAGTAACGTTCTTCGATCTTTAAAAAAAAAAACTGTGTTTTTGTGTTTATTCTTTTATACATAAGTTTTGTTTTTCAACTAAACTTTCGACATGTTTCTCGAGCTTTTATAACACATTTGTATGTTATATTAAAAAATACATTTCCGTACAAATATTTTTATATTTTTTAATGAGAAAAAGTCAAAATAGAATTGTTTTTTTATTTAACAACAAAACTAAACTACACGTACACATTTAAAAATATTTAAACTGAGTCTTTTGCTCGTAATAATCTCTTTTGCCGGTTAGTGTAGTGCACGTTGTCGCTCGTTGCGTTCGAACTCACGCGGGGGAGATTCGTTGTTTGTGGACTTCCAACTTTATTCTTTGAGTATCCCATTCTCGGCGCGCCAATAACTGCAGTGTTCTCACCTCGGTGCTTTTACGTAACGTAAAAAGAGACGTAAGGAAAACCATAGGAACGGTGAAGTCTGTTAGAATCGTTTTATTTGGCCTCGAGATGTGCGATATATTTCTTTTCACTGTGTCGAATCAATCCGGGAGTACTTGGCCGTGAAGGGTGGAAAGTAGTGTTTGCGTGTACGGTCGGATAAACACCTGTCTGCTGGTTGGAAAAAAAAAAAGAGTAATCGCGGGCGGTACCGAAAAGGGAAGAAGCAACTACGTGTGCACGAACTGCTAGACCGAAACGCGAGTAATTCAATCTTTTCTGAATCATTGCGTCCGATTGGCTCCGCTGAAATATTGTCGTATTGGACTTTCGTGTGGGCAATATTGTATTCAGGATCTTAGACCGCTCATAACTACTACATTAGAATTATTTGTCATTCTTGGTACCTCTGGTGAATAAGTTTTAGAAATAGGTTTTTCAAGTGACACGTTGTGTGAGTGTGAAAAGTTATGATATTAATTTTATAAACAATGCAAAATTTTACGTCTTATATACAAATTATTTATGTACAGAGATTCAATGTACTTTTAATGAATGATCAGATATACCAGCTTCAAAAATTAGATGATTTTTGGATAACAATATGGTATATCTCCGGTAATGATAAACGATAGAAGTATATATATATATTATTAGTGTGTAAAATGTGTAGAATATTGTATACGATAACATGTGTGTGCATCTTCGTTCGCTCGTTCAGACGTGGTACGTGGCACTGGTAGGATATTCTTGTTAAAATCAGTCACGTAGAAGAGCAAAGTGAACAGGACGCGAAGGGCGATGAGATTATCTGGGACAATATAACGAATCGCTCGGAATGTGACTGCAATTATATCTGCGTGTTCTTGCCGTATGAACGAAAATCCATCTCGCAATAAAAGAAGTTCTCATTAGATACACGTACGTTTGTCATTTTTCTACGCGATAAAATAAACACGACGAGAGGGAGAGGGAGAGAGAAGAGTTTCTTGTTAAATTCTGGGGAGTAAAAGAAGTAACTACTTTGGTACGATAAAGCTATACGGAAAATTTCTCTCACTCAATAGCATCGCGGATTTAAGTTGAGATTATTATTAACATAGTTCTGTCACTCTGATATCATTTTTTCTAACATTGCATTTCTTATATAACGTTAACGCGGTGTATTAAAGTTGCTAAGTGGTAATATAGAGATAAAAGATGGTTTCTGGTGCGGATGTCGATCGGCGTAAGACGTGTTGTTCAAAAGCAAGTCGCGAATTAACGGATCGGCAATTGGCAGACTCGTGTCAAGCACGTCAGGTCATTTAAGTAGAAAGTCACGCGATGTTGCGACCGCGATGCACGCAAGCGCGTCAACGCGGTATTTCCACGAGCTTTCGCTCGTGTACCAGGTAGATGTCTAATCAAGAACGTGAAGGTTTAAATATTCGAATGGTTTTGCAAAAATAGTCTCGATCCGCCAAAATAAATCCACATATCATAAATATATCGCACGACGAAACAAGTTGAATCGTGACTGTCGATTCGTTTCTTCAAGCTTCAGGCAATAATTTATTACGATTTTCACAACACATGTGTTCCTTCTTAACGCGACAATCGTATTCAAGCCGTTGAGATTCGTTAAAAATTTTACGTATTTTCTACATAAATATCTACGCGACGTGCAAACAGACGAGAATGTTAGAATGAATGTTTAATCACGGGTGTCTGAAACGAGTTTTGCCGTATCCATCATTTTGAACGATATTATGATCTAAAGTGTTCTCGTCCGATTTTTCTTCATGCCTTTAATGTAAACACAAAACGGATTGCTGAGAAAATTAAGATGAGAAGAGAGAGAGAGAGAGAGAGAGAGAGAGAGAGAGAGAGAGAGAGAGAGAGAAGCAGAGGCGTTGTCTTAACGTTACCTTGCAATGACCTTTGACTGCATACACCAGGCTTTCCTTTCCCGAGTCATCTTTGCCCTGCCTCTAAAGTGCCATAAGAGAGCAACGGGAGCAAGAAAGATGGAAGAAAAGGAGAGAGCGGAAACTTTTCTTGTGCAAAGTACCACGCGGACTGGCTCGAGGTTATGAAATTCTGATGGCTCATAAAATGTAAGAAAATTTACAGACTTTGCCGTTTCTCTCTTTTCCTCTTTCGCTGTCGTGTTTCTTTCTCTTTCTCTCTCTCTCTCGTCTTCTGCTTCTCTGCCTTCTGCCGTCTTTTCACGTTCTCCGCCGCTTCTCCTTCGCTTCTCTCCACCTCGACCTGCCATCGTCGGCGGCTTCGCGAGCTGAACGGAACAGAGCAGTCGGAGGGGACGGTGTAAAGTTTAAAACTCGTGGCAATCGATTAGGAGCCTAGCAAAGGAGACTTCCCAACGGTCGTCGTTGCCACCGTTCCTTCCTCTATTTTAAATTGGCTCTCGTGTCAAAATTGTTTTAATAAAAAATTCGACATCGCGCAACTTGTTTGGCGCTGACGAAATTCTATTGGTTTTTGCGAGATATTTTGCAAAATACATTTAGTTTCTAAAGATCAGTGTACGTGTTATGTTTCGTGAAAACATATTCTTAGAGCTTTGGAACATTGCGTGAAATTGTTTCTCAGAAGTGTGCGAACTCTCTCGAACGATCGGCAATCTTTTCAAAGGGTAACATATACATCTATTTATAAATATACGCCTATTGTATCACCAGATCTATATAGAGAACTATATATAGCGATATTTCTGGTAACGGAAGGTCTAGAGAAAAAGAAATAGGGAGACAGAAATCAATATTTATTTGTAGAGAACGCGTAGAGGAAGTCGCGATGCAACTCGTTATATTCGAGAAAAACTTAACGGCGCAAAAATCGGACGAAAAAACGGTCTTCGGAAAAGAAAACTATTTTTTCATCTGTCTTAATGTTCTTCAGCTTCTCGGGTTGTGAAGGAACATCCGTGTTAATTATCGACAAGGAAATGAATGAATGAATGAATGAATGCGTCCTGATCACTCGAAATTACGTCTTCCACGAGACAACTTGGAAACTATTTTTGTCAATCTTTGTTCCCATCGTCCATTAATTCTCGAGAATTCTCGGAGAAAATGCGAGAAACAAATATTCACGTCGGTTCTCATCTCGAAATAAAAATTGCATCGATCCCCGTGGCGAAGCAAAATATGTGAGTGTTAAAAGAAAAACCACGTTCGATGTAGTTACGGAAAACTTGAGCTAGACTTTACATTATCTAATTGCATTACATTTTGTATGCAAATAATTAATTCAAAAAGCGACTAGAAATTTTCCAGCTTCGGGGGAGAGTTTGAAGGCAATGAGGCCTCGCTCTCTCAGCGCTAGCCAATCTCGCGCGAATAATTATGTATAAAGGCGACGACGACGACGACGACGACGACGATGGCGGCCGGTGTTACCGATGTGGTAGTGAGTGGCTCGCCGCTCAAAATACGTCTAAATATTAATGAGCTGTCCCTGCCTACGGCATAGCACCTTCGTCTGGGCGCGCGCGCTCGTGGTTTCCTCAGATAGTGTCTACGTGTATAAATAAACGCGAAATATATATCTCGAAGAGTGAGCGAGCGCATTGTAACGCGAGCTTGTCCGTAATTTCGTGTCGAGTGTATACGCGTGTGAAACGAATCGAAAGTAAAGAGGTAATTTTTTAAATAAGGTAAAAATAATATTATAAACATGTTCTTTTTTTTTTTTTTTTTTTTTTAGTTTCTTTAGTTTTAGAATGTTTTTACACTTGTACTCGTATTAAGAGAAGCTAAGAGAAGCAATTGATTATAATTTTTTCGTGTGATATAAACTTGCAGCTTAATGCGATGTTTGCATTTGAAACCAGGCTTAGCACTTATATTTCTCTCTCTTTCTCTCTCTCCTCTCTCTCTCTCTTTTCTTATCCGGTTTTGAATGTTCTTCGGAGTAAAGAGGTTCTCAGCATAGTAGCAACGAGATAGGGGCGCAAAAGGGTTGACAGGAAGAAGTTACCTGATAGTTAATACAAAGACTGTCATGTAAGATGCGCCGTCAAGCGGTAGTCGTTCTCTCTTCGCTCCTGCTATCTTACCATCTCTCGCCCTTTATTTTGTTCTCCTCTATTTTCCCAGGTCTCATTCTCTTCCTAGCTGGCAGATCCTTCGGGACGGCTAATTGTGAGTGACAGTCGCAACGGGTAACAGGAGAGGGATCAACGTCACTCTCGAGAACTTCTCAAAAGTCCCGTTGACGCTTCTTCTCTCATTTCAAAGATCGCGTACTACTTTACTGACTGCACGGGAGCGTGTATCCAAAAATTATGCAGCTCTTATATAAAGTCATGTACAGGATATTCCGCACAAAATGTAGTACATACGTACATAGCGGGGAAGGTGTGTGTGTGTGTGTGTGACTTTCTGAAAGAAAAAATCGGAAGGCGTGAAATAAAATTTTTGAACGAGACGTAAGATTTCTTTTTATCATTGATATTACGTCACACATCGAGTGATGGGCAACAATGTAATTGTTAAAATACATGTTAAAGAGACTATCGCGCGCGCACATTCTCATCCGTATCATATTCAACACAAGGAGAGCACATTTTGCGGAATTCGCATCTGAGATTCCCCATCAAAGTGGAGGGAGGGGAGATACGACCAATCTCGAGTTTACTCCGGGAAGCGCGTTAGAGACTGTATTTACCATCTCTAGAGGTACTTAATTTTGCCTTCGGAATAAAGTCTGGGGAGAAGCGGCGTTGAATGAAATCGGGTAGGTGTGGGAAAACGGGTGTAGGTGTTGCCGTAAAGGTAAGAGTTGGCGGCGCGTCACTGCGCCGGAAGCGCCGGTGTGTTGGTGATACATTGAAATACCGGCGCGAAGCTGCAGGAAACTTCCGCCGAGTATTTTCCTGGGACTGTCTCTCACAATTAGAATACTACGGGGAGAGAGAGCCGTATAGTCGTAAACGCGCGGGAGTGCTGATAGGTGCCTATTACGTGGAGCCTTCGTCGATTTTCTAATAACGGAAAGAGGGCGAATTGAGAACAAAGATAACTGATCGTGTACCTTCCAACATTAGAACATTTGATGGATAGGCGTTTCCGAAATAGATTTCTGAATATTCTTTGACATTCTTAAACTACCTACACATGACGGCGCTGAAGCGTGTTCTTGAGAAGTTTTATATTTTATAAATTATGAGAAGTTAATCCATTTGGTTCTAAAATAATATCGTGAAAATTGTAAATACACACTATCTCGAGAGCGAAGGTTTTCGTCGAATTTATTCTCGAAATTTTTTGACGCGGTAGTTGCCAGCCGGTAGAGAGAAGTGCATTGCGATCGCGAAGGAATCGCGTGACGTGCAATTCGATGGTTCCGGCCGACAGCTCTCTCAGAATAGTTGGTTATCGGCCTAATGATGAGCCGGCTGGGTGTGTCTTTAGAAAAGCATTAGTGTCCGGAATTAATTGATCGCGGAAGGGAAGTTGATACCTACGAGCTTACATACTTCTCTCTTTCTCTCTCCCTCTCTTTCTCGACCGTCTTTCCACCCTTCATCTCTCTTTCTCTCTCTTTCTCACTTCCTTACCCCTCCTTGCCGTGCAGAGTACAGAGTAATATCGGTACTAGTCTGTACCAGTCGATGAGCCACTCGCCACGTTTCCCCTCTTCATGGTTCCTCTTGCATCGTTCGTACACACGAGCACGGCGCAACGATAGACTCTGCTATTTTGTTTCTCGTGACTTTCAGCCAGTTTTTGATATCAAAGTATCTCTTGACACGTATAAATTCTGTTTTTTTTTTTTTTTTTTTTTTTTTAAATCTAACGCATATATTATCTACACAACTTTTGTGTACAAATTTTCTGATATTGATTAGAATTTTTCAATAATAAATTTACACACACACACACAAAATTTTACATTTATTTTTATTCTTCAGAAAAATCCGATATTGACACAATTATATTTCAATAGAAAAGCACAAATATTGACTTGGGACTAGTTCTGCGCAATATGAGAATTATTTAAAACTTTGACAAGAGAATTCTTCTTTTCTGACGTTTTTCGCATTATCGCCGAAAGTTCTAAATGCCAGAGGCGATCGGGCCTGTTAGAAACGTTTGTTTGAAGAGGTTGAGGGTTATTAAGCCGAGACTGCAGACCACATCAGAGCCAACCAGAAAGGCCCCTTGGCATATTTGCTTAACCTGCAACCATTTTCCTACTTCCACGCGTATCTTATCCGTCTATCAAATTTTGCGATAACTACGACGCGGATACGCGCGCTATTGGTTTTCTCTTCAATAGTTCACATGTGTGTATGTTTTGCACATATATATTCTCGAATTGTCAAAAATATTCGACAGCAACAAAGCGAGCCGCAAAAAGTATTAATCAGCATCGCATTACCACTTGCACATTGTTTCTGGTAACTTTGTGCGTTCCTTTAATTACATCAGACTATGTAGAAAATCGTTACATTACCTCTCGACAATAGCCTTTACTTTGTATGGTCGCGATCAATTAAAAGTTTTATAATATTGCTCCGCAAACACGCTCACTGAAAACAACTTCGCTATGCGCGAGTTATTTCGTTCCTGCGTACGTTAATGAAATCGACGACGGTTGACCGATAAATTGGCGCGTTTTGCATTTTTCTTCTCGTCGTCCAATCATATCCTCACACACGAACGCACGAGATTATGATGTCGGATTTATAATCTCCGTGTGCGAATCTCGCAGCATTATTTAGAATCACGCGCGCGTGTATCCAATTCCTCAGCGCGGCGGCTACTACGCCAGCACTTAGACGTAATCGCGAAACCAATTGGAATCGGTAAATATCCACAGGCGGCTGCAAACGCAAGATTGCCCGCGGAAGGGTGGCTGTACGGGGGAATATACGGCGGCGGGTCGGGTGTAAGAGCGTTTAGACGGGTAGTCGAGTAGTCGTAGAGTTGATATCCGGCAGATATGTCCTTGAAGCATGCGAACGTAATCACGATCAGTGCCGCGACGCGAAGGCGGCTGATGAAAGACGGATAACGACGGATACGTACGCTTTACCCACGTTCGCATAAACGTTTCCACGCGCTTAACGTAATGGATATGCGCGTTAGTATGTCTCTCCTCCTCCTCCTCCTCCTCCTTCTTCTCCTTCCATCTCGTTTCTTGTTCTCTCGCTTTCTCTTTCGCGAGTAATACTCGCATGTGCACGCGCGCTTCTCTCGATCTCCACCATCCTCCCGTGTAGTCTACGAATCTGCCTTTAGGCGCGCGATGCAGAAGCCGGTGGTGGGTCTCTCTCGTCGAGATCCGACGTGATAAGTGGTTAAACGGCAGTAAGTAAATGTTATAACTGTGCCGCGTTGGCATGCTCTCGAAGCCGAGATTGCGAAGACTGAGAGAAAGAGAGAGAAAGAGAGAGAGAGAGAGAGAGAGAGTTACGAGGCACGGGGGGTAATATATAAATGAATACGCGCGCGATATACACGCGAAGTGGCAAGAGCGCATTATGAGATTGAGATTGAGCGTGCGCTCACGAAGCACCGTAGTTGCACATCTCCGTGTGTAACGAAAACGGATGGTCATCGTCGTGACGTCGCCGACTCGTTTTATATATATATATATATTTTATTTCGTGTGTAACACAACCGTGTCACACATCTCGTGATTTAAATAAACCGCAAAACAATTTGCAAATGCGACTCCGACGCTGTTATAACTCCGACAAAACCACCGCGTGGCTTAAAAATGCAAATTAACCGACGGTCCTAAATGAAGTTACTGGAAAGTGTACAGGAAAAAAAAATGTTTCTTTCTCGATTTAAGGTTTTCTCACCGCAGTGCTCGCGGTAACGCGAGCTTTACGTTATTATTTACGTGAAATTAATGATTATCACGAGTCACAACCGCGAAAGTTTCGCACGTTAATTTATAAAGGTAATATATCGTCGGACCTCTGCGGCGTTATGGCTATCGCCGTGGTGTGTCTCCGCGCAGTTATGAATCACGTCCTTTGACAGAACTAAACGTTACCCTTTTCCCACCCCCTTCGCCACCCCGACAACGAAGGGATCTTCACCACCTAGCGAACTCCAAACGATATTGTTAACAACTCCGTTCGCCTTAAATTATGCTCCCGGCCGGGTAATTACGGGGAAGGCACATGACATTCGTGCGTGGTAATAATTAATTTCTCGCGATTACGTCCGTTCTCGCTACTCCGCTTCTCGGCCGCGTTCCTTTACGTCGTGTTTTCCCGCGACGACCGAATCCGCTGCTATCGAAATAGAACGGACGCTAGTCTCTCGGTGACGTCTCTCGTCAATTATGTAATTCTTTTGATTGCAGGTAAATATAGCGCGTCGCTACGACACAACAGTCACTTGCGAGTCCGAGCGTCTTTCTTTCGTCAGGTGGTAAGTCGATCGATTTCTGTCTTCCTCAAATGCGCTTTTACATCACGAAATTAATTCACGCTGCGTAGCAATGCGAATTAGAATATTTTCGAATTTCAGTCTCTGCGCGTTTGCAATTATATAATTAAAAAATTGTGATTATCAATATAACTGCCGTAACGATGCGATATTTATACGTTTTTATGACGAATCTGTTGTTACTATTTCACAGACGATGTACATTTGAATTATTCGGAGAGTTTTTTACGTTTAGATAACATTTTTACAATTTTACATCTGTCTTTTGTGTAAAATATTGATTATTGCTCATTACGATTTTGATTTGGTCATCGATAGGTCTTTTCGAATGCAAAATAAAGTTGAAAGTATCAGCTTTAATTTAACGATCTACGTAGTAGTGCAAATAGTTAAGTTCTTTTAGATTTTCTCATGAATAAAAATAAAAATACAGTAAAATAAAAGTAAATATATAATTTGAACTGCAACCGCGCGCGCGCACGCGTAAAAAAACGTATGTTATTATCGATCGAAGATCTTAAAGCGTTAGTCGACAGGACGACGTCGATGTCGGTTCGCTTTTAAGGAGCACGAAAGTGGTCTCCGGCTGCGGAGAGGCCAGGAGCCTTGGTCGGGAGTAAATTAGTAATTAGAAATCTGATACAGGGTAAGGTAAGTCGGTGTTGTTTCGGCATCGCGTGGCTCTCCGCGTCGCGTGGACTCCTGCGACAGGCACGGCCTCGCGTGATTCGACGCCCCCTCGGCCGCGAGGGGGGTGAGTACACAGGCAATCGTTCAGGGGAGGAGGGGGGAGCGAGCAAAGGGGACGCCGTCCTGGAAAACATAAGGGATGACAATTATGCCCTACAGGTAATTGCCGGGTTGCAGCTAAACGAAGCGCACGCCCCAGCTCGCCCTTCCGCGCCACCTGAAACGCGAGCTTTCGCCAGAAAATCATGGGCTTTAAAAAGCGTCACGCTCCTCGAAGCTCTCCAATTTATATCGCGGTTTTTACCCCTCGCGTAATTCTCGTCTCGTATACAACTGAACGAGCAATGAAAATACTTCGCATTGTATCAATTATGCACCTTTTGTCGAACACAGTTCTTATTATTGAATTTCTTATCGTGTACGTGCGTACGTATTTTCTTATGTGTATTTTTTTTTTTTTATGTATTTATCAGTCATGCGAAACTATAACAGATCTAAATAACAACTTGAAACGCGTTTTTACTTCGATACGCGTTCGATTTGATACGTTTGATTCTATAGAAACATTCTAAGTCTAATTTCAGTTTGAACATTAGCGCGACTCTCTCTTACATATGTGTATAAACCGAGCGGAAATATTAATAAGGAATCGGGTCAAGGAAATTGCAACTTATGGTTCAACATCGTTCATTCAACCGGAACTTTGTTACTTATAATGCAATAAAATCTCTTTTCCAATAGGTAGATAATTGTAATTTGAATTTACCGGAACTATCAGAGACTTCATTTAAATCGTCAATTTACACGTTGTGTGGTAATTATCTCGAGAGAAGTGCATTATTTGCTTTAGTCTGATCTATCTACGAAAAACTCGAAAGGCAAGACCGCGATCTTTTCGACACAATTGTCTGTAAACACAAGATAAATGGGCGAGCAATGGTAACATTAACATTTTTTAAACATTTTGACGAAATGCCAGCGCGAAGCTTTTTGTCGTAACTTCTCTCCCCGTCTCTTCTGAATATTTCTCTGTCATTTCTTCGAAACAGAATTTTACGGTTGCGAACTTTAGTTGAACGTTTTTATCGAGAGCATAAAAGCGTTCGCATTTTGGCATTCGATCGTCTCTGAAACAAGTTCAAGCAAAAAAAAAAAAAAAAAAACAAGAAAAACAAGGGTCAGAGGTTGCGAAGCATCAGGGCGTGTCGGTGATGACAATGTCGCGAGGCTTTCACGGTGCCTGCCGATTCTTCGTTCCCTTCGAGAACGACGACGACGACGACGACGACGATCTTTCGGAAAATTAGCCGCAAATGTGTGTTATTTTGCTAGGTAGAACGGCGCATTGCGGGAGCGCATACGCCCGACATGCATTATGCACGCGGTCCCTGTAGAGGCTGCCGCCGTCCGACGCTTGTTTCGCACGCGCTTTTTCCCACGTGCTTGTAAGCCACGTAGCCCCCGAGTCGGGCTATGCCTTTATACGTAGCCTAGTATACGTAGACTGGTCTACGTGGTGTGGAGGATGCGGGTTTCTATACACGTCTATCTGTCACCTTTACACGGCGGCTCGGCGCGGTCACGATTTCTACGTCTATGGCCACGTGGCTCGTAAAGACAGACGTACGTTTGCGTCGTCGCATCGAGTTTCTCGTACTCGCGTCATATCGCGATCAGTATATTTTAAACCTTGGCACGCTTTGTTTTGGCTTACGTGTGTTATTGAACAATTTTTGCGGTAAAACGCCGGCTGGCAGCGATTCACTTACGTGTCCCGTACGGAGTGTTCGTAGTGATTGGAGCGTTTCTGGGAAAACGTTAATATCTCGGTTACTGTGATTCTAATTCGAATGTGTGTGTGTGTATCGAGATTTTTCAACGGTATTATTTGTGAACGTCACACGCACAGTCAAGATCGTTGAACATTTTAGAGACAGATTTCACGTAGTTTCGAACGAGTTTAATGACATACTAAAAAAAAAAAAAAAAGAGATTTGCGCACGCACTCTGCTATTTGCTACTGTGATGTAAGTATAACGTAAACAATATATATGTGTGTGCGTTTATTAATTTAAAACAATCAAAACGAGAGTTTATTTAATGTGTTACTTAAACAATTTATTGCAGTAAACAAGTGAAAAAAATATATAAAACGTATCATATAAATCAAATAATTCTTTTACAAGTAGTAGAATTTTATTGCAATTTATTAAAGAAAAAAAATGATTGCAATATCTATATAAAATGTGAACACCCGCGGTTTTCCTTTAAACGCTTCGTTGCTGCTTTAAGACTTGCGATTAATTTTTTCATTTTGTTTTGTTGCGCACACCGAGTTCGCGGACATTTAAAAAGGGCTTCATGTTTGGTCGCTTTCCGTTCGTGCACACGTCGGTCTCGTGAGGGAAACCTGAAAAAAATGGGAAAAAATAGCGCGACGCTTGGTGTGATGTCGTGTCGTTCGAGTGGCGGTCGCATGCCAGCCAGAGAATTACCGCCGAGTGGCTAGAGTTACCGGCAGGAGCACACGTATAGAGACCCTGACGCGTTCGCATGACGGATGTCGATTCGATAGCTCGATTTCACTTGGCTCGCAATTCCGATGCCTCACCGGCACCCCGGAGAAATTTTACACCGATCGATCGCGATTATCCTTTCCGCGCTCTGGTCGTCGGATATATTCCGGTCGGAGATCAACGACAGAATCGCTCAATTTGATTCAATCACGTATAATATTTTCAAAGCGTAATAAGAATCACGACGGCAATGGAAAGAAAACAAATAACATCGATATATAAAATTTCACCACGTGCGTATAGTTTTCCTATAGTAACAAATTAAGTAATCGAAAGACGACAGCACTTTTTTTTTTCTTTTCAAGAAATACGTACGTAAATAACAGTGCAACCACACATCATTGAAACAAGTTTGTTTTTGTTTCACTCGAGTTTCATCATGTATACATACGTGAAGTAAGGAGACGAAAATGTCTTTCGTTTGTGCGCAAGTTTTTTTTTTTTTCAATATGTGTATCTAATAGAGACCGCAACAAATAGCGTTTACAGAGCGCAGAGCACAGAATTATTACTGAGAATTGGTAATATGAAAACCGCAGGGGGAGCGCTCTAAAAGGGTTATGCGTTTTTTTTTTTTTTTTTTTTCAAATCGCAATTTGCTGCGCAAACGGATACAGTATTCATTGAACCGAGGTCAGAAATTAGTATTATTACGACGATTATATGCACTCTTTTGCGGGACGCCCTTCGACGTAAGAAACGCGAGTTTATTCTTTCGCGTGAACGTTATCGGCGAGATAGGGTTATATACTCTGTCCTGCGCGTGGAATCGCAAGCTTTTGCATGGTCATTATAAAGCCATTAATCATATAAATAGGGCGAAGGAGGCAGAACCCCGGGAGGGCAGCACCCGTTGTTTAAGTGAGGACGGTCAAGTCGAGTGAATTATCAATAACGCAAGACCTTTGAGTTTTCTGCAGCAACATGCTCTCTTACGTTTATCAATTATTTGACTTGCATGTGCCAAGTATTGGGGAGAGGAGAGGAAATGTCGTTGAATCGGTTCAACAGTGTTGGCAGTTTTTTTTTCATTAGATTTCGTTGAACAACTTGGTTGAGACACAATATTGCCCCGGTCGTTAGGAACGTTAGAAATTGTTTATTTGATGAAAGATAAAATTGTAGATGTAAGGATTTTTTTTTTTTTATATCCAAGCACGCGTGCGTGTCTATCGAAAGAATGTTCGGGAACGCTCGTCTGTATTACGAAATAAAGCGGAATCATTAAGTTAGCGACGGAGACTCTCTTCTCTTCGGGTGTTACACGAAGATGCTTCACTCTCAGACGGCTCCTAGATAGGAGAGTAGGGAGCATTGCGGCGGGAATCGTGGACTGGGGCGGGGATTACTCATCCGACCGAAAGGAGATTCCACTAAGCTTTCAGATTTTACCCTCTTAGTCGACCAAGGATTATAAAACGCAAATACGTCCCGTGATTAGTGAGGATAAAGTAAACATCGGCCTTCCATCGCGGTGTAGTGCGAAATACTTGGGAGAAAGCGACAACGCCGCAATATGAAGTCGGGAAAAACAGCTCGATATTTGTAACAGTTCTCCATTCCGTTATACTCGAGACACGTAGGAACTTAAGAAGTTCAAGATGTTTGTTTGAAAGGAACGTTCGAAGCGATGATAATTTTGTTCGCTCTTTCTCTCCGCGAAGCGTGTCAAAATACCGTGAGAGATTTAGCATTATTTCCGATTCTAAAATTGAGAAGAAAAAATGATAATTTCAATTTCGGTTTAACGAGAATATCTTTCGCTCTTGATCACCGAATCGAGATATCAATCGACAATCAGCGTTACAAAACACACGAGAGATAGCGCGGAGATAGTGAAATTGCGTGCTCAAGTAGAGTTTGTGAAGTGTGTATATCCTGTGTGCGTAGATATCGGATAACTTGAGAACATTTCTCCAGATGTTTCTCGCGCATCGGTATCATATATATATATATATATACACACATTTGATGAGCGGTGTGATTGATTATCTTCCCATTCTGTGTTGGCAATTTTCTTGATGGATCGGCCGACACAGGTGAAATTATCGATATCTTACTTATATTAATATTGAAGGCGTATATGACGAGCCAAGTAGAAATCGAGTCCAAAATTCGATATAATTTCGAGGGTAATTTTGAGATAGCCACTTTACGCGGATAAACTGTGGGAAGATAGAACTTTAGAGCGTGGGGGAAGCCTCAAGCATCCTACGGAAGTCTGGCTCTAATTAAGCGGCCCCTACCCCTGCCACGGAGCTCCTTCACTCATCATCTTTCATCTCGCTCTGCCTGCTCCAACGTCATTCTCTCCCGGTTCCTCAGCATCCTCGCCAAGGTCTGAGGTGAAGGTAAGCATCCGTTCTGCGTGTTATCATATTCCTGATTGTTATGTCTTCGTCGATGATAGCTTACTGCTCAAGTTCTCTCATCTCACCTTCCCTCCCCCTTTTTTCATCCGTTCTCTTGGAGAGAGAGACTAACGTTTCTCTTTTTTTTTCTCTCTTTCTCTCTCGAATTATTCGGCTCAATAACTTCTATTCTGTGCAATGCTCTTTTCCACAATCTCTTTCTGCGTGTCCGCTTCGTCCGCGCTGTTTCGTTTCTTCATGGATGCCTGGCGATACGAGAGAGCACAAGTTCCTAATTAAATTCCACTCTTTCCTAGTGAGCCTTTTTGTAGGTTTTCTCAACCGCACCTTAATTGCGCGGGAATCGAGATGGTTGTTGCCTTCATCCGCCACTCGGCGGTGATTCTCCGTGTTCGCGTTTTTCTTTTCTCTCTTACTCCCTATATATAGCTTCTGCTCTCTTAATTGGCGCATAATTATGTAAACAATTCCCGACGTCGCTTCTCGACTCCGACGTTTAGCCACGAAGTTAAAGCTTCATCTCTGTCCTCCGATGCCGCGAGTCTCGAAATTAGTTGAAAATAAAGTTGCGAATACGATTCAAGCGTTCGAGGAACAAAAGTTTGTTCGAATTAAAAAAAAACAAAAAGCGATCGATATGTTTTAATAGAATATGTTTCAATGTACCTACTTCTTCGCGTTTCTGTTGCATAATATATTAATAAACCAAAATACAATTAGACTGTGCTATGTGAGAGAGAGAGAGAGAGAGAGAGAGAGAGAAAGAGATATTCAGTGGCGTGGTATCGCAAAAGAAAGTTATCCGTTTAATCGTACTAATGTTTCACGAATTTATGGGCCCGCGACTGAAGACTGTAAATTAGCAAAAATCCGGCGCAGCAACGATCTATTTACGGCGCATCGGGGATTCGTTGAACGAAAGGCGGATGGTTTGGCAGAAACGGGAGGAAAGAGGAGGGACTGAAGAAGAGGGGAAGAGAGTGAGCCGTGCTTGCGGCAACATTATCTAAAATTCAAGCTGTAATTACTTTGCTGGGCGGCGCTCCGCTTGATTTATAGTCATCGCGCGATGCAGCTGCGTGGGTGTAAGTAATTAAAAATGTACCATCGCGTGGAACGGCACCCTCTCCCACCATCGTTGGGAAGACGGTTTAGAGCGAGGTATCTGAGGGTGTGGGAATTAGGGATTGCTGCTTTTCTCTAACCCCGTGTATCGTCTTGTGCGCAACGAACGAGAATAATTGACTGAAAGGGGTGGTTATGGTTCCCCGGTCAAAATTAAAGCAAAAAATACATCAATCCCGTTCCGTTCGAATCGGAATACACAGAAATTCGAGATACGCAAAAATCAGAGATGAAATGTTTCGCGATTACCGCTTTTTGCGCGAAATTGAATCTCCAGAATTCTGCAGAAATGGCCGTTTGCCAGCGCGATCGACCGCGCGGTTTGCAACTCGCGTGACAGTGATTTTTTTTTTTTTTTTTCAAACGCTAGCGCGATTATACCATCTGTTAAGCAATCTGTGACGATTAATCGTTCGGAGCACAGTGACGATCAATTTGGTCGGAGACCGAAGGCGGCCATGGTGGTTAGTTGGCACAGTCTCCAGGTTAATTGGCCATTCATGGTTAATTTAGTCCGGCGTAAACCCGTAAGGCGACGAACACGACCCTTTCGACCCTCGGGAGAGACTGACTCGTCGATTTCGTATTCGTCTCATGATAGAATGGGTAAGTCCCGTCAATCGTTGGTACTGATTTGGTTTCGAGATATTCTCTCGGCTCTCTCTCTCTCTCTCTCTCTCTCGGCCGTTGCAATTGCACCGAGCCATAACTTGCGTGCAAATACGAATCTGCGCTCGCTCGCGGCGCGTATTAATTAACATAGTCTACTAACGAGTGCGCGCGAGTAAATGGTTCGTGACCGAAGAGCGGACTTGCGGAATCGTAACAGTTGTTACAGCGATAGCGACTGCAAATGAGGTAAGAGGTAAAATGCAGATTGGAGAAAAACGTTATACCGGAACTGATGAGGGGCGCACCGGAGGGTGGGAGCGGTTTCGATTTGAAAGTTGGGTACTTTCGTACTCGTATGTGTGTTCCGCCGTACGATCTGTTTTCGCAGGTAATTAAGAGAGCTCTAACGAATGGCGGCGTTTTCAACGACCGCCGCCACCGCCGCCGCCGCCGCACACTTGTGCCGGACTCCACGTATTTTCGCGAGGAACTTTTTCCTCGCCGCTTGGATTAATTTGCATGATGTATTTGTACGTTGATGTATTTGTACGTTACGTCCGGTTACGCTACTATTTCTTTCTGCATTTTATATTCCATTGCTGAATTCCCAAAAGAAAATCAATTGTTTCTTTACTCAATTTGATTTGATTTGCGAAAAAGACCAATAGTTACACACGTAGTTACACAAGCGCTTGTGTGAATACGATAATTCTTCAATATTTGAATTTAAATGTACGCTCGGCGAGGAGAAGAGAACGAGATGGCTGTTTGCTTTGCTGCGACGTAGAATTCAAGAATACCTTGGGGAGATTACTAATGCGGGCTAACTACGGACCAGGACCTCTAAGACGATGTCTGAGGATCTCCCAAGGAAACTCTCCCAGTCGTTATTGCATTCTCGTATGAGGGTAGCTGCGAGATAGGACGTGAAAGTAGGAGGGAGAGGGGAAGAGCAAGAATTAGACAGTGGTGTACGTGGTATTCGCATTACCTATAACCTATTCCGGACGCGTCAGCGCATGAATGAACTTCTCTCTCTCACTCCGGCGGTTGCTTATCCACTTTCGTACGTGTTCCCTCTAAACGCGACGGACTCGCATAGCCAAGTCTTCCAAGTTATTACTTTGTCGGCGAATCCGCGATTCCATCGACTCCCGTGTCTGTTCCCGTTCCGTTCCGCTCTCTTGTATGGGTTTTCGGAGACGAGCTTTCGCGACTTCGAATCAACAAAGGCAACTTTGTCGCTTCACTAGCGACACAGTTCGAATCTGAGTATTCACGAGACGCGGCAGTAAGGTGTGAAATTTCCAAGTTCGAATGTGTTCCGCAGCACATTATTATTATTATTATTACTATGATATGACTTGTGTTTCTTTACTAACGTTTATTTAGTATATTTAATATTAAACAACACGACTCTCTCTGACTTTACAAGAAAGTTTTTAATATCGGGACTCTCAGCGCCGTTGGGTTTTATCTAAACTCGCGTTGTTTACGTAATACGAACTAATTTAATCATTTATACTGTTTGAGTCAGAGAGAGTGGCTATGGAACGTAATTCGGGTTAATGATTGGATGGTCAGGCCAGGTCTATCCTTATGCGAGGTCTTGTCTGACCAGGTCTAAAATTGGAATGGAACAGGCGACCCCAGACGCCGCAATTCACACATTGAATGCCAACCGGATTCTCAGCGTCCATACCCACTTGTGAACCCTCGTCCATGGTTTCCTCGTCGGCCACGTTATCTCGTATCGGGAGAAGAAGGAGGAGGGAAGTTAGGTGGGGAAACCACTTTGGTAATCTTCGAGTTTACAAGACGCAAACAGCTTAGGTGGTAACGCACCGATAAGATCTGAGTTTCTCCTTTCCCAATATACCGCTGATAACCGTCGTTAGGCCGCGGTTAGGACTTCAGCAATTCTCTATAGAAACTCGTCCTTTGCCCCAGTCCGTCCGATGTTTTGTTATCTGACATCTTGTGTATCTCTCGGTCGCTGATAAGGAATCTTCGGGTTCAACATCGCCCGCGTTTGAGAATCTGTTTCCCCGCAAGAAATTCAACAAATCCCAATCGCTATGACTTAATAACCCGAGTGTATAATTCGAACGATAGAAATTATCTTACGTATATACAGAAAATCCGCGATTACAGATTTTCGTACAACAATCGATTAAAACTTTGTTAATTCTCGACACTTAAAAAAAAAACTTGTTTTCTCTAGAAAAATAGACATTGATTTGTAATGTTTATTATTTTATTATTTTTGTTGAATTGCTTTATATAAATAATTTCTTTCAGTGATTATTTAATGTTATTTGTTCTGCACACAGAAGAAGTCTCTGCGTGCAAGATCGTACAGTTTTAAAGATAATCGCGTTGCGCATGTAATTCGCCTTAATCGCCGAGACAAGCTTACTAAACCATGTAACGTTGCTTTACGGGCTTTGAGTTTAATATATGCCGTAAGCCGCAAGAAACCTCCTCGGTATGTCTCGCGGAGTGTGCGAGAATTTATCCCACGGTGGCGTTCTTTTTCCCATTACCAAATGCAAATATGGGTCTAATTTTAATTTTACGTGTATTAAAATCTGGAATCTCTCGGTTACCCAGCTGACGGAGGAGAAGAAGAAGAAAAAGCTCGCTTCTTCTCCCCTCCTCTTCACTCCCACCGCTTTCACAGGATAAGAAAAGCGGATCGCGCAGGGTTACTACGAGAAGGATGGGGGCAAGAGGGTTCCGTTGGGATTAGTTGAAAAGCGATTTCATCCTCGTGGGTGGTTGCAGCCAAGAAAACGCGTTCCTTCCCTTCTCCGTCCTCGTCGTGCCATCACCTCGCCTTGCTTTGGCGGAAAGCCGGGTGAAAACCAAAGCGCGAAATTAGAATACAAACCCATCAGTGGCGGTGTTGGTAATGTTAGGAGCTCTATCTCGTAAGGAGAAGGAAGAGAACAGGAGCCAAACCGAGACAACAAATAGATTTTCAAGAGAATCGTGCTCTCGACGACACTAATTTACATACGTTCCATATGTAAGACATCGTAACTATTTTTTTTATTTAAGAATTCTACAATTGTCAAAGAGATGCAAGTTAATATCAGAGTTTGGTTAATAATTTTATATAAAATAAAATTTATCTCGAGCAGTTGTTTTACCGTCTGACGAGTCTTCCTGATTCGCTTGTATTGATGTTTTTATATCGTGATTGCTGTGACAGCTGTATTCGCTCGATAGTCCAGGTAGGCGAGCAAAAGAGACAAAATTTTCGGTTGTAGGTTTATACGGAAAGTTTCCAGAAGCTCGGAGAAGCCTAGACGACCTAGACGGAAACTTTAGTTCTGACGGTTGCTTGGTTAGCTGGAAACTCTCTGTCTCTCTGGTGAAGCCCAGTCAGCGCTCTAACGGACTAACATTCTCACTGTGACCAAAGTATAGTCGATGGCGTTCACGTGGACGCGATTCTCCTCCTTGTTCTCGCTTCTTGCCTACGTCGACGATAATTACCGCGACGACCGCTTTTGTCCAGTTGAGACCGCTAGGGGTTTCCTTCCGCGCTCGTTCGAACACCTTTGTCAGGATGCTAACCGGTGCTCGCTGCCGATTACTAGTCGCTGCAAACGAGAGGAAAATTTTCCGACCGAACACGCCAACTTCGAACAAAAGTTCTCATCGACGAGATCGCGATCAGTAATACGTGGAAATGTGTTAAATAATCTGATTACAGAAAAATTCTGTTACAACTGCTTTTTTGTTAAAAACAATTTTTTTTTTTTTCACAGAAAGCGACGAATATTTATACAATCGTTCACCGATTTTGCATTTGCAAAATTAATTGATCGAACGTTGACGCTTTTTTCACATTAATTATTGAATACATGTATTTTCAAAATCATGAGATCTCACGCGTATCACGTTAAGGAAATCGTACTTTGCCGTTTTCGTTGAATTCTACATGCGAAGTTTTATCAGACTTGACACACTGATGCGAAATATGAGAGGTATCCGCGTGCAGCATAAAGTATGCATCTGAAAATATATCTTGGAAGAAACGGCTTTCTTCCCTCCGGTTTATCGGACACGGACTGGGGGTATGAGATAATAGTCGCTTACCCCGTAAATATCCTTCTATGCGTATAGGTCCGTGTCTTATAAATAAAATAGTGACTCTTAAAAAATAGGGGAGTATTATTAACTCACATTAGAGGGTAGTTCTTCACCGACAGCAAGACTGCTTGGTCTCCTTCGCTTCTTTTTTTTTTTTTTTTATTTTTTTACTGTTCCATCGAGGGTTGAAGTCACGTCGAAGACGCAGCTGATATCGTGGCACCGCAGGCTCGTAAAATAATCTTCCACGCAGCGCGCAACGGATTAAAAAAAAGTAGAAGGAACGCTGCGTGGGAGCGAAAGAAAAACACTTGCAACGAGAAAAGATGGTTGTTACGTGAAACCGACTGCCTTCATAAGCCATAACGTAGCGAAACACCCGGGAACTTCCAATGCGTAAGTTTCCGTTGTTTACCTGAGCCACTTGGTCGTTCGTTTTTTGTGGAATTTAGCTCTGCCGTCCGAAGTGTTAGAAAAATTAAAATTGAAAAAGATGGAAACGCAATAAATTTTTATATTTACGGAATTTAGAAAGAAAAAAAATTATTTCAATAATTGCACTTCTTCAGAAAAATATTTAAAATTGAATTTTGTTTTTTTAACATATCGAACATATAAAAAATATATTGCGAAAACACTTCGTTCAATAAGTGACAGTAGTGGCACGAAGAGACTGTCGTCCTTTCTAGACTTTAGGCGACCGCCGAGATATTCCGTCGGCGGATCTCTGAAGTCGTGACGCGGAGTGATATGATCTTTTAATGGTCGCTTTGTGGCTCGATCCATTGCCGAGATCTAAGAAGGCTGACGGTTGGCTGGCGCAAGCTTCTTTGCCTTGTCGTCTTTGTCGTGCAAGGACCGGGAACGTGACTCCTTCCCTTTACATAATATCTTCTCTGTCGCTCCTCGGTCTTAACTTCGGCTCTCGCTCCCGTTAACGAAGCGAAAGGACCGGCAGACCATCCGACCGACCGGCGGCTGTGTCGGTGCTTAATTTTCTCCTCGTAATTACGCGGGTGGAGTGCGCAAGACGAAGACCAAGTATTGTACGAAGGAGGGTGCAAGCGGCGGGGACTAGCTCGTATATCGACGTAGCTACATGACTACCGATATGTACAACTCCTGTCGAATCTTCCCTGGTACAGCATAAGACACGATAAATTTTCAAGGCGATTATCATCTTGTGATCCAATATTTAATATTTTACTTGGACCAATTCTTTCGTTGAGAGAATTTTTAAAATAACATCCAAGAGTGTAAAATGTATCGAGTATCGTAATTGTAACAAAGCATCTTTACGATGATGCAAAGCAAAATTTACGTTTGTTTAAAGTTTCAAAACTAAGATTGAAAAATTAAGTGTGAAACAAGATTTTCTTCTTCGTGTTTTTAGCTTATTTACTGCGTACGTATACATAATTTTTATGCAATTTAGATGACGTTTTTCTTTCGAAATAAATTATTAGATTGACAAATTGTTAAGATGAGCACAAATAAATTGCATGTATTTTCTTTATGTGGGGACTATCTAACGCAGAGAGGGAAAGCAGACTAAGGTAACCAAGGCTAGGCTGGGCGGTCGCATGAATTGGCTATTAGTAGTTCGAAACAGTATGCTCTAATGGCGACCTGTTGGCCTTTGCTCGCGTTGTTGGACCCACCCACACCAATTCTGTCGCTCGTCCTTCATTAGTGCCGAGACCTTGCCTTGACAGAGCGCAATGGCGAATGGCACGGCTGTAGTTTAAAAGCCATCTCTTCAGTTTGACAAAATAGACTGATGCTCCGAAGTCTTCGACTAGTGTGCTGTATTACCGGAAAATCGTTATCTTTAATGGTTTTGATGGGCCCCCCTATTGTCGCCGATGGCAACGCCGAGTTTTGACTTCGGATCTATTATACAAGTTAGCAAGTGTTTTCCTTAACCGATTCACGATTAATTGTTTCTTGAAGAAGGAGAAAATCGCGCGCTAAACTCTCCAAATTCTCTCTCCAATGCAAATTTCTTCCATTCTCTGTGAATGCAACTTCTCTTTTCCGCGCGCGACGTTGCAAATTCCACAAATTATTCGGATTTGGTTATTTTTAACAGCCGGATGCAAGATGTTAACCAGAGTGGAAGAATCTTTTTAAAAGAATGCAGACGCGGAGAGAGCGCTAGTGCAATTCTGCGAAGCTAAGAAAAGACAAGATGGGAGGTTGAGCGTTTTCTCAAAGGGTTCCCCGTTCGCTCAGCGCTCGTTCTTTGTTTCGTGATGTCGGCTTCGCAGCAGCGAAGTTATTGACTCGTTTTGCCCGGCATTTTCCTCTTTTCTTTGATTTTCCCTTTGTGAGAAAGACACGCGGAGACTCGATAATGGCAATGAAATATAACGGCGACGCGTGACTCGAATTCCAGTTCCGTGCAATTTCAGGTGTACAGAGAGGACAGAAATGTGACACGTATATAGGATAAACTGTCTCATTTAATGCGAAAGTCCTTAACAAGACGATCAAATCTCTTTACACATTGCTTTAAAATTTTAATAATATTTTGTTGTTATATACAACGGACTCGTAAATGCACATTAAAACGAGAAAAAGTGCTCGCTTCAATTGTGTGACTCCATAAGATAATGACCTGACACAAATATGTACGTGCATACTATATATGTATTACATTGAATCACGCGACATTTCTCTTTCTCGGCATTTAAACTACTTTTGTTTCTATTGCGTTAGATCAATATTTCGTAAATAATACCGTTTGAATGACGTGGAATTTTATCGCTCAGACGATACAAAATTTTAGTTTTTATTTTCCGAAATGAAATTGATCGGGGATTTTTTTATTCTCTTTGTTGTTGCCGGTGTTTTCTCGGTGAATCGCGTTCATCTTTGTTGTAAAATTTTATCAGAGTAAAAGCATTTTATTGCGCGCGCGCACTTTCTCTTTCTCTCTCCCGGTCATTACCCGTATAGTATTCGAAATCCAAACGTTTTTTTTTTTTTTCAACCAGCCATGAATCTGGCACTGCTTAAATTGAAGCGATGTCTAGGAAATCCTTGCAACGTCGCTTTACAAAGCTCCCACCTTGAGCACTACTCGCACTCGGAGTCTGTACAATACGTTCTCGGCACAGCTACCCTTTCTCTTAACGTCCAAAGTTTTCAAAGTACGACGTTCAATAGGGACCG